>NW_026250030.1:0-44911 GCF_022578975.1 Hypoxylon trugodes
TTGTTACACCTAAATCTATAATGAAACTTAAATAAAAAGTTAATACAAAATGACTTATAGAAGCAGAGCTATAAGGACAATTTAACAAACCTGTGACGAACCTATGCCTCGGAGAGGTATAGTCGTTGCTGGATTGGCTAATCCGGGGTGTCTTGATTTGAAGGTAACAGTATCAATAATAGGTCAAGTAGTTAAGTACGTTCTGTTCGTCAGAGAGGCTTGGAGTCCTCTCACTATACCCGAAAGAATAGTCTTAAATTGATAACTAAAGAGCCGTGGAAAGAGTGACTAGATACATAAGAAAATGTGGTGATTATATAGACGTTCCTACTGTTGCTTCCCTTATGGATAAGGTTGGATACCCTTATCCACACTCATCCTCATCACACTCCTTGGATGAGACTGGATACTCTCATCCATACTCATCCATGTCACGTGTCATGCATTCCCGCTGCCATTGCCCCACCTCGGCGAGGAAAAAGGTTTCCTCCAAGGTCTTACACCCCTGTAAGCGCGTATGGTTTGTGACAAAACCTTATGGACTTATCAAACCGGACTATATCTTAATTACTGATTCTCCAGGTAGAACAGAAGGTGTTTAATCTACACCTGCTGAAGATCTATCCACTACTGTCACAAACCAACCCAAAGCCGACCCTTATTGAGACCACAAGGGTAGAGTGTCGACAACCAATCACGGCAAAACCCCGGATTGATGTGTTGAGATCCAACACATCGCAACACATCCTGGATGTGTTGTGATACGGCACATCACAACACATCACGACAACCTCAGATAGCAGGAGGAATAAAGGACATCTATATAATCACAGCATTTTCCCATATATCTAGTCACTCTTTTCCATAACTCTTTAGTTATCAATCTAAGACTATTCTCTTGCATAGTGAAAAGACTCCAAGCCTCTCTGACGAACAGAACTTACTTAAGCACCTGACCTACTACTGATACTGTTACCTTCAAATTAAGACACCTTGGATTAGCCAATCCAGTAACGACTATACCCCACCCGGGTATAGGTTCGTCACATTTTCATTTTTTTAATTATTAATTAATTAATTTAATTAAAAAATTTTAAAAACGAAATTAATTTTCAACCTTAATGTCACAAACTAGTTTGGGGACAACCAGTTAAGCCATAAAGCAAAAGCTTCCCAGTGACCAATTGGTTACTATTCCCCAGTTCTGTATTATATGTGTTACCCCGCAGCTTGGAACGTAACACTATTTTAAGGTTAAAGATTCTTTGCGGCAATATTCTTCGCCATGTAATTATACATTTTATAGTAACATAAAAACTTGATAGAAAATCAATATTTGTCTAATAAAGTACATAGCCGAAATATACCTGGGCCTCAACATGAACCGCACCTTTCCAACGATGGTATGCTCCGCTTCGGATCTTGTAACATACAAATGATAAAAGCAAATAAATTATCGTTTTCCTTCCAGAATATCCAACCGTTTCTACTTGCTGTTTCCGCGCCTTGATCTTCAGTTACTTGAATTTCCTCGCCATTGATAATTTTTGGAAGCAATATGACTGGACTAGAGCGGGGAATACCTTCAGTTTGGGCGATGGATGTGATATAATCGAAAGTATCGCTTTTTGCAGCATCGTATACTAGTATATAGCCATCAGTTCTCGTAACCAGATCCTTGGTTCCTGTCTCGGCTTTGCCGCTAGTTGAACAGGCCGTTTTTACCCTATAAGTGAATACCCTGTAGCGTATCATTTGACTACAAATGAAGGTATTGTCGCGGTTTCGTTGAAAAGTACACCCGAGCTTTCTATGAACGCGGAATATCTCATCGATATATGGGACTCCAATGATTGAGAGTTCGTAAACCGGGTGTGGATCGTCGACGCGATAATAATCAGATTCAGAGGTAAGATTGGTATCGTTTTTGTGTTCAGCACGGCGGATTCGGCTTGCCTGGGTACAATAGGTAGTAATAGATTCAACTGTAACTACCCAAATGATTGAAAAGCATAAGAACACCTAGATAGTTAGTAGAGCCCCTAAACAAAGGGAACGGAGGTATTACCAGTGACGAAATATCCTCTAGTCCACAAGCAGCGCAAACAGCTGCAGCCGCAGTCACAATCGCCGCAGCAACGTGCCGAGCATTGAGAGCATTGTGTGTGTGGCCAATCCAAATTGTCGTCCAGAGGTAATGAATCACTACCAGCCCTACATATGCCCACCTGTCGAGCAGGAAAGTGAGGATGAAACAGATAGATTCAACCCCAATAACAGAAAAAGCAAACACACGCCCCGTATGGCTAGTCGTAAATCGAAAGAACCTGACAATTCTGATCAAGGCTGCCTCGACTGAGGCGGTGAGTGGGTCTTGTTGCGCTATAAGGAACGACTGATTCGATTAGCTTCGATTTCGATGGGACTGTTGCTGCACATACGTCTAGCAAAATGCAAAATGCATTTAATTTCCCAAGTATGCTTGCGTAGCCTTGCCCTCCCCGCCGAATCAAGACCAACAAGATGACTGCTACTGTTATATATAACAACGAGTAGATCGAGAAGAGTAAAAAAAGCGAGAAGTCCTGTCGGGATCTCCTACGGAGCCTCTCAAGCAACTGACGTGCGAACCACGTAGCACAAGAGGCGGCCGTAAGCAGGAAGAGAACCAAAGCGGATATGAGGCTGCGAGGCAACATTGTCTCATCCTCACGGTTACAAAAGTGCAGTTTTTTGCGTAGCGATGAACGACGCATACGGAAATCAATGGACGCAAGGCCGATTTAATCGAACCGAACCTGTTGAAATTAGGGGGACCTAGGACCTACGAGACATGCGAGGGGACATGGGTCGGAAATCAAACACCTAAGGAATCCATGTCAAACGAATGAGATAGGTCAATGGGCAACTCCATGCCAAGGTTAAGATCAAAGCGACGCCGTCCCAGATCCCAAGGTACTGACCAGGACGACCAGCTCTGTTACGCAGGAATACTGTGATAGTAACCTATGAACATATCAATCCTAATGGCTCTAATCTACCTGGGTACCGCAGATATCGATCTGTTCCTCACGATTTCTCAAGATCCCATTCGAGTCTTCATTGCGTGTTCAAGACCTTGTAAATTCGATTAGTTGACTCCTGAAAAGGGGGTCCGATATACATAGGTACGGTATGGGGAGAAGGGAATGGAGTGGGGCTAATGAGCGCCACCTCGGTCCCAGATAGTAGGCACGCTGATAGGTCAATTCTTAGTGGGCTCCACATGCAGTGTCATCCACCGTCTGTCCTCTTGGCAACATTCTCATGGGTGGCACGTGCCACACTAGACAGTTCTCCAGCAGATGGCTCAATACTGCTTCTCCGCACTCTGCTAGCCGGAGGTAGCCAGTACCTGAGGTACCTACCTACCTAGTACCCAGTGCCTAGGACCCCATAGCATCACCCCCTCGTGCCCCAATCAGGAGCTTTGAAGCCGCTGTACATCATGCGCCTCTTCTGCGAGTTGGACAGCGGTGAAAGGCTCGACATACAGACAGCCGTGAAACAGGATCCTTACGAGCTCCGAGGCCTCCTGATCGACGCCTTGCTTCTCTGCCACCGAGAACAGCTCCCAGACACAGTAGATGTCATCCTAGCCGAGCATGCTCTTCGCTCTGCGCTCGATGAATTTCCAGGAGACCAAGAAAAATACGTGCGGAATTATATACTGTCCCGGAAGCTCGATCATCGAACACAACTCTCCCCGAGGGCCCCACTCATTGCCTTATCACTACAGGCTGGCGGCGTGTTCGCTTTGATTGCCGTGTTTTATGCCACGCTTGATGCGCATCGCAATCTACAGAATAGGGAGACGTTGGAACGACTTGCTGGCGATGATATCACGGAACGGTCCAAGCTGGATCTATTTAGGAGAGCCAATGGTTTTTCTGTTCATCATTCCTTTGCCGCCTGGTTCAACCGATTATTAGACCACTTTGACCGTGACTCCATAGGCATAGCTTGTCTCCTGTATTGCTTTGGGACACCCGTCGTTCCTCATATCATATTCTCCCAATGCCGTAATACCTCTAAGACCTGGGGTGGAGATGGGGAGGTTTGTGAGGCTTCTATAACGATCACGGAGATAATCAGGGACCCATCCCATTTCAGTGCTGTGCTACGGAAATTAGAAATGCTCGGGTTCGTTAAGTCGACTGCCGACATAATCCGGGTGAATAGGCGGCTCGCGAACATCCTCAAAGATAGAGAGGAAACCCTAGCCTGGAAAGTCCGAGCTATCCAGCTTCTATTGCATGCTCTCCCCAAAGATAGAAAATTGGAGCCCGAAGAGTAGGTCTATCGCAAGTCACCCAACCGCTCAACCCATTAACAAGTAATTTTTAAGCTATGACCAGCGCTTCGAAATCATGCTTCCTAACTTGAGCCACGTGTTCTCCTATCTGGTAGAGCCGCAGGTAATGACCTACTTTGTCAAGGGCCCTGGCCCTAGCCTGTATGATGCCGTCGAAGTGTGTCTCGCATCGTCCCATTTTAGTGACCTCAATTGGAAGGAGAAAGCAATCACTACCGCTACAGGCTTGGTTCGGTTTTGCGAAGAAAATAACATGAATCCTTCGGATATTGCGCTACTAAAAGTAAGGTTACATGTCAGAACGCTACGACTCTCCTTGTCTAAGAACGCCGCACTACCGAGCCACGAAATACGACTCGTAGCATTTCCCCCACCGAATGACGCGAGAATAAATGCCTTCTCAGCTGATCTAGCCCTGCTGAAAGCCCGCGCATCCATCCGCCGTAACGACCTTCAGTTGGCTGAAAAGGAACTTTCGTGTTTTAGGCGTCTGTTCTCCTCCACATTTGAACATGCACAGGAGGAGCTAGTCAATATAACTCGTGCTATAGTGTATCGCTTCCAGGGGCGTTTCCTCGAAGCCTACGGCATTTTATCAGCTGTTCGTATGACCAGCAGCAACGTTCTTGTGCATCTTGGCGCTGCCATGTGTGAAATGGGAGAACCCGACAAGGCTGTTGTGAGATTGGAAGGGTGGCTAATGCTTTCCAAGCGACCAGCGTCAAGAGCAGAAGTTCGCGTCCGAGTTGCATTGGCCAATGCATACCTCCTGAAAGGTTTACGGGAGGTCATGTCTGGGCAGACCTGGTCTAGTAGACAAGAAGTACAAGCCATGTACCAGGAATTGGAGTCTAACAATCGCCTATTGTGGGTCGATCGCATTGCAGTCTCCATAGGCATTGCAATTACCGAACATTTGAGCGGACAACTTGAACCAGCCATGCGCAACTGGCAAGGGGTCCGAGACCTTAGTAGAGATCTCGGATTACCCTTCGGCTATACCGATGTAGTTGTAGATTTTTCCATCTGCGAACTAAAGTTCCGCTATGGGAGAACGGAGCTGTCCGACGTGATTAGGGCAAGGGATTTGTTAGCGAGTACAGGGCGCCAATATCACTTTACCGCCTTGGGTTCCATTTGGCCAGACCTTCTAGAAAAATGGCTTCCACAATATGGTTGAAGGAAAAGGCCAACTTCATTGATTCAATAGTGCTGTTAGGGCCCGAATTCTCCCTAAATGGTGCATGGATCTGCATCCATACCCGTGTATGTACTGATGTTACATGGAATCAAACCTCTATGAGTTGGTCACTGTTGGTGACGTTGTCATGTCCGAATAAAGCAAATCAAGCCGAGAATGAGTCTCCTGACGACGATGATGAGCTTTGGATACTGCTTTCTCCTAGAATGTTTCGTCACCCTTCCATCAGGATGCCTCCCTACTCCGGGCCAAGGGAATGGGATAAGCGTCCTGATGTTGCATGGTCAACACAGCTTCACAACATATGACCTAATTGAGTGGACGTAGGATCTCTAAGTTGTCCATCGATATATGTGCCAATGGAAGCATAGACCTCCGCCGTAATTTACTTTTACCTCATAGTTCAAAATTGATGTAACCAACAGAGAGTACTAGCCTTATCGTGACCCAAGAAAGACCCCTCACCTTAGAAGGTATGATTGCATATAGAAAAGGTACTAAATATCAGGAAAGTGATAGTGGGGTATAAACGACGTTCTGTCAGAAGCCCCCGGCGTATCTATGGGAGATACGGTATACGTACGGTAAGTTTCTAAACGGTCGATAGCATAGAAAGTTGTAATAGTATGTGGATGTGTACGTAGACTGCGTACTAATCTCGTAGCTCGTTATACACGGGCGGGAAAGGTTTGCCAGGGGAGGACCCATAGCACAATACCTACCTACCTATGGAAGAACATGGCAGCATGCCTACAGCCCAAATAGGCTAGCCTAGGTCACAATCATGCTTTTTCATTATTTTCGTAAATTGAGGCACCACCTTAGCTACATTGAAGACACGCCAGAGACTTAGCAATAAATAACGAACGTAGCAAATGATCCCATTCATCTACTAAGCACAGGGATACCGCAATGGCAAGTTGCGTATGGAAGGTCGCTATATTTGTGATAAGATAGCGACAGATCAGAGATTTCATCTATGCCTACCTAAGTATCTGACTATGTACATCATTATCTCATAAGGTAAACGTCCGAAAAGCCGCACGGTAGATTGTTGGTGTAGCTCCCAAATGCCTTCTCCACCAAGACATTATCAACAAGACTCTCTCTCTCTTATCACCTCCTATACCCCTGTAGAATACTATATTTCTCTTTACGAATAGCGTGCACAAGGCCTCACGAAGGTCGGTATCCTGTACCCCATTACCCTCTACATATAGCTTCCTACCCTAACTTATTGGATGAGGCTATTGTCGGCATGCTAGGTACTAAATTTGTCGTCTGTATCACACGGGCGGTCTTCGTAAAGTGATATGGTTGAAGGCTCGTGCGCTGAGAGCTTCCGGCATACTAGAGATATTCGAAACTGTTAATATGGTTAACGTAATCGATGATCCACGGGAAACGTACGGTAGTTTTTCTAGGCGCCTAAGATACATTGTGTCTTTGACCGGTATGCACGTTATTACCTAGGTGGGCATATCTACCTACAGTAGGTACCTAGTTCCTGACGCCACAGTGGGTAATGGGTAGCCATTCATGAGCTGTAAGAGTAGTCGCAAGGGTCAGGTATTGATTCGAATAACGAACCATCTTGCAACGTTCATTGCGGTTCTGGAAGAATTGCCCATACTTTCGAGCTGATAAAACGCCACTTAGATGTATATGAAAAGAAAAAGATATACTACAACTGCCAATCTGTTAAGGAGTTCAGGCGGAAATTTTAGTAGTATCCGTAGTACAATGCCTGTCATGTTAAACGAGGCTCGTCGTCCTTGATAAGGAAGGCGATGATTGGTTCGAATAATGTAAGCTAGCAACGCAGACAAGACCTCAAACGAAAGATACCAGGTGCGTAATTACGGACTTGGTTCCTGAAACCATTGATATCAACGCCATCTAAACAGTTCAATTGGGGCCCCTTACCAACGCCAGCCCAAATGACTCCTCAGTTTATCCCACATCATTGGCGGATTATTGGCTTATAGGCCAGTATTTCGTCGACGTCGACCATGTCTTCGTCTGTTTCGGATGCTGTGTTCCCTGCAGCAGCTACCAAGTCGAACGTAGAGCTACCGGAAACCGGGTCAAGGTCGGAGATGTTCATGTCCGCATCTTTCGCGTTATTTGCTATCTCCTTTTCATATTCAGGAACAATGCCAAACTGATATAATATCTTATCATAAGTGAGCTACTTACCGAGCTTCACAATCCAATAAATTAGCCATAGGATTCTTTCCTTGCAGTTATCTATCATAAAAGCAACTTCAAAATACTTCTCATTATTGTCGATCTTATTATTATTAAACTAATCTATTAAAAAATATTTATCTATCCAAATAAAACCCTTCATAACAAAATCCTTTAACAACAAATAAGGGACAAGTTTTTTATCCTATCTAAAGAACTATTTATTATATATTCTATAATATTCTCTACAGAAAAAGAATAGGAAATTAAATTAAAATAAGATTAGTTTCCAGGGGATTATCTTTTTAATAAAGGACATTACATTTAAATAATATATAAAATAAAATATGAAAACCATAATAATATAAAGAAATGGAAAGGTTTATAAAATGTTCTATTAATTAAAAAAATTATTTAAATCTATGAATATTATTTATATTAAAATTACCTAATCTATATAAAATAATGTTATAGGTATTTTCAAAGAATCTTAACACACCTTCTTTTATCTTACTTAATTTGTATAAAGCTAAGGGGTTTTTAGTGGTTAACTTGGCTATATCTTCCATATGGGGGTGGAATCCCTTTAGAAGAATATTATCTTCTTGGCTATATAATAAAAGGGTATAGTAGTTTAAGACAGCAATATAGTAGCTATTTCTATCTTAATATATTATAGTTTATTTAAAATATAATTATAGGGGTTAAACATACTTTAATTTTATTTATTTCCTAATGGTTTAGCCAATATAATTATTTAATATATTATAGAATTTATTAATTATTAAAAGAAAGTTATCTGCATATTGTGACAAACCTATGCCTCAGAGAGGTATAGTCATTGCTGGATTAATTAATCCAGGGTTTTCTTAATTTAAAAATAATAATATTAATAATAGATTAAATAATTAAATATATTTTATTTATTAGAGAGGTTTAGAGTCTTTTTATTATGTTTAAAAGAATAATTTTAGATTAATAATTAAAAAATTATAAAAAGAGTAATTAAATATATAAGAAATATTTATAATTATATAATTATTTTTTTTTTCTTTTTTATCCTGAGGTTATTGTGATATATTATGATATATTATGATATGTTATGATGTGTTGTGATATATTGTGATATATTGTGATATATTATATGTTAATATATCAAATTAGAGTTTAATTGTGATAGGTTACCTATGTTCCATCTTCTGTGATCTGACAAGGGTCTCTTATGGCTGGTTTATAACATTATATCTTTTCCTTCTAAATTTTTGCCCTCAAAAATAAAAAAGGTAAATATTTTTTTCTTCTTTTATTTTTATATTTATTGTATAAAAATTATATCTAGGAAGGTATAAAAGTCAAATATTTGCTTTAATTAATGGCAGGAATGTCATATTTGTGTCAATTATATTGAAACTCATGGTTGACCCATCTTTCCTTATTCTAATTATAACATTTCTAAAAAGGATTATTTTTTATTTATTAATTTTAAAATTTATAACCATTATATTTATTAGAATTGAAAATATTGTGACATCCTGGAGATAAATGTTTTTAACTATATTTTCCAGACTTGTACTTATTTAGAGTAAAAATATAAAAATATAAAAGATAAATTAGTCCATCTTTAAAAAAAAATAATAAAAAAAATTAATAAATTATAGTAACTTTATTACCAAAAAAATTTATTAAAAAAATATAATCTAAAATTATTAAAACTTGGTAAGGAATAAAATATTAAAGAAAAATAGGTTTATCTAATAAAAAAATGGGTTTATATTATTAAAGAATAAATCTAAATTAAATAAAGATATAATATTTTTATTTTTAAGGTTCTTTCTTTAATCTTTTTTTTTTTTTTATTTAAGATAAACTTTAATTTTGGTTTAATATTATTATTAATTATAATTATATAAATTTTGGTTAATTAGGATTCTAATAATAAAAATCCTTAATTAATTTTTAAATTTTATTATTTATAAGATATTTTTATAATTCTTAGGTATTATTTTCTTCTAAATAATTAAATTATTTAATAAAATATTTAATTTAATTATTAATAATTTTAAAATTATAGATGATTTTAATATTATATTTTTCTAAGTCTTCTTCCAATTTGACATTTCTTTCAATTTTAACATCTTTAGATGCTAGTTTAAATATAACAATATAAAATATATTAATTTTTAATTTTATATTTATTAATAATTATAATTAATAATTTATTTTTAAAAAGATTTTTTTAATTAAGAAAGGTTTTAATTTCTTAAAATCTAATTTTTTATTTAACTTTTTAATTTAAATTTAAAATATTTTTAATATGAAATATTACTTATCTTATAAGAAATAAATCTTATTTCCCTTTTATAAAATTAGATTTTTAATTCTTTTTTTATTATAATATATTATCATTTTATATTATAAAAATTCAAGATATTATTTAAGTTTAGCTTATAATGTTAAGATTTTAATAATAAACATCTCTATTTTAAATAATATTATTTCTAATTTTAAAATAATTTTATTTATTAATGGTTTATATTCTATATCTATTTATTATCCATATAATGCTTCCTATAATGACATTTTGGTAATATTATTTATTAAAATATTATATAAAGATATAATAAATAATAAAAATTTTATTTAATTATCTTATTTATAATCAATATAATTTTGTAAATATTACTTTAATATTTAATTTAGTCATTTCATTTAGTCATTAATTTGAGAATAGGTTATTATAGAAAACTTCTATTTAACCTTTAGTCTTTTTATTAAGTCAATCTAAAATTTTGAGGTAAAAAACTTATCCTTATTTGAAATAATCTTCTTTAATAGGCTATATTTATTAAAGATTTTTTTAATAAATTTAAAAATCAAATCTTTAGTTATATAAGTTTCTTTAAATAATATAAAATATCTATATTTTATGAGTTTATTAATGATAATCTATATGTTATTATATTCCTTCTTAATTACTAGATATTATAATTTAGGTAATTTGGTAATGAAATCCCATATAATAATATCCTATAATTTATCTAGAATCTTAATAAGTTATAAAAGCCTATATGGTTTATATCTGGCTTTTTTAACTTTATTATAAATATTATAATTTAAGATGACCTTTTTGATCATTTCTTTAATTCCTAAAAAATCATATATCTCCTATAATTGTACAATTATCTTAAAGATTCCCAAATATCCATATAAAAGATATTTATATACCTTTCATATAAATTTTTCCTATAATATTAATAATATATAAGTTTTCCTATTATATAATACCATATCTCCAATAATAAAATCCTATATTAATAAAATATTTTTAATTTATAAGATTTCTTCTTTAATCTTTTATTCTTATTTATATTATAATTTAATTAAATATATTATCAATAATATTAAGATATTATTAGATATTTCCTAAAATATTGCCTTTTCTTTTTTAATCTCTTTAATATTAAGATCTTCTAATTTACTAAGAATATCTATTTAAATATTCTCTTTTTCCTTAATATAATAAATTTTAAAGTTAAAATATGTAAAATCATTTACCCATTATAATTATTTATTATTAAAAATTTTAATAATTATAAAAGATTTAAGATTATAATAATCTAAATAAATTTCCAAAAATTTAATAATTCCTAATATTCATAATCTCTATTCCTTCAATATTTAATAAATAATTATAAATTTTTGGTTATATATTTTATATTTTATTTTTAATCCTTTAAAAATTTTGGAAAAATAAGTAATTAAATGTTAATTTCCATCATTTTCTAATTATTCCAATGTTGCTCCTATTACTCCATTTAAAACATCAATATATAATTATTTTCTCTTATTTAGGTTAAACAACCTTATTATTAGATCTTTTATTATAATTTTCTTCATTTCTTAAAATATCTTTTCTACCTCTTATATCTATTTAAAATCCTTTGGATTTTTGATATATATTATAACCATTATTAATTCTATAATTTTCCTAAAATCCTTAATTAAGGTTTTATTATAATTATAGAAATTATAGAAAACTTATATTCTTATGATAATTTCTAAAGTTAATTATTCCTTAATTATAGATATTTTGGATTTCTGAATCTTAATTTTTCCTAGGGAAATTATATATCTAAGATAATCAAATTTTTGGACAAAGAAGTTACTTTTATTTAGATCCATAAGAAATTTAGCTTCTCCTAGGGCCTTAAATACCTTGTATATATCCTTTTCATGTTGTTTTCTGGTTCTTAAATAGATTAGAATATCATCTAAATATATACAAATATTTTTTCTGAAGAATTATTATAAAATATCCTAGATTATTCATTAAAAGATAACTGATACATTTATGAGTCCAAATGACATCATTAAACATTTAAAATGATTATGCAATATTCTAATAATTATTTTCCATTTATTTTCTTTAATAATTTATATAAGATTAAAGATAAATTTTAGATCCAATAAAATAAACCATTTATTATTACCTATTTCTTTTTTTAGATTCTTAATGTATAATAAAGGGTACCTGTTTTTAATTGTAACCTTATTTAGTTATTAATAGTTATAAATATCTCTTTATACTATTTCTTTTTTTTTATTTAGTTTAGGTATTTCATCCTTATTCTTCTTAGGTATTAAGAAGATTAGGTATCCTATTAATAATTTTAATTTTTATATAAACCCTTTTGCCTCCTTATCTTAAAATATAACATATAGGACTTTAGATTTGTTCTAATTTAATTTATAAATTTAATATAATTTTGGATATTCTCTTTCCTTTAATATTATTTTATAGTTATATTAACTATATTCTAATATATCTATATCTATATCTAGATTATCCTAAAATAATTTAGGAAATATTTTTACATATTTTTCTTTAATTTTGATTTGTTTTTGATGGTTACATAGGTGAAGGACATGTGATCTACTTAATCATCATAATTCCCTTTAAGTAGGTTACCTTTTTGCTTATTTAAGTAAATAGACCTTTCTTCCTTAGACATCATAATACACATTGTCTCACCCCTATTACTTTGCTTTACTTGTTATATTGTTCTTTTATTTACGTATGTACCTACCAACAGTTTTTAATTATTTGATTCTTTAATATCTATATATTATATTATAAGGCATAAAAATATGGAATGTTCCTTTATAAGGTTGCCTATTTGTACTTATTATAATTATTATTTTAATTCATTTGAATTGGCTTTTTTCCAATGTTTAAGGGTTAAATCTTTTTTTGGTTTATCCTAATAAAATTAATTTTATACTTAGTCAATTCTTAGATTATTAATTTTAAATCATATCTTTCTCAAAATTAATTTATAATTTATATTAATAAGATTAAAAGATATTAATTTTTAATATCTTTGGATTAAGATAAAGAAAACTGTAGTTTCTTTTTTGATTTTTTTTTTATTATAGGTAATAAGGTTTTTGTTAATATTGTTGATTTAGTAAGATATTTTTTTTTTTAATATAATATTTTATATATATTAATTAATCTTGGATAGATTAAATTAATTATATATCTTAAATTAATTAAGGCATTAAATTCATATTTTTTTTATATTATTTTTATAATTAAATGGGATCCTTTAATTATTTTTATTAAATATATTGGCTTTATTTTATTTAATATTATTTATAAGATTTTTAATAGCTTTTCCATTACATCCTATTATTTGTTAATTATATTAATCATTCCTTATAATAGGTTTATTAATTATTTAGTTTTTTTTTAAAGAATCATAATCTTGTTTTCTAAATGTTATATTTCTTTTTGAGATTGATTAATCATCTCCTTATATTATAGTAATGTTTATTTATAATATCTATCCAAAATAGTATTTAAATATTAGGCCATTTATTTTAAATATTTATAAATAAGTTTAATTAAGGTAATTTTACTTTATTTTTTTTTATAGAGTATTACATAGGTGATGGTTGCATAATGAAGAACATGTGACCTACTTAGTTAACATCTCTGTATTTAAATAGGTTATCTTATTTGTCTACTTATATAGATAGATCTTTCTTCTTTAAACAACTTAATATATATTATCTCACCCTTACTATTTTGTTCTTTTCCTTATTTTTACTTTGTTTCATTTATATACATACCTATCAACACTGATCAATATTATTAGATAATTAATAATACAGATTAGTAAGATTAAAAGAGTCATTATTATAATAATTAAAAGACCCTATTATAATAATATAAATAATATTAATTCCTTTTTTCTATCCATTTCATTCTATTGATTTTCAATATATTTAATAATCAAGTAGAAAGTTTTGCATAAGCCATTACATAATAATCATATGATATATCATGGTAAATAATTATATAATAAAATATTAAAAAGGAAAATATAATTACCCTTATATAACTCTTTAACCATCTTTAAAGATAAAGAATTATTCTTATTTAATTATTTAATTATATGGTTATAAATTAAATAGAAATTATTCCATTAGTAATTATAAATATTTAAAAGGTAATTTAGATATTTCTTATCCTTAAAGACTTCAATAAAATAGATAACAAACCAAAGATATATCAGATAATAGAAAAGATATTTAAATAATACCAAGAATATTTCCAAAGATTTATAAGAATAGATTTTAAAATTATATTTAAAATATTTTATATAATCTTTAAGATTATATTAATATAAAGAAATATTTATATTAAAAAATATAATATTAATTTTATAATAGCCTTAATTAATCTTATTATATAATCCTAATTATTAATATAGGATTTAATTAAATTAGAAATGGTTAAAATTAGGTAGCCTAATATATTAATATAGAAAATATTAATTTATAATATAAAATAAAGATTGGTTTATTCTTAAAAAATATTAATCTATTTAATTTAATTTAGATTAATAAAATTATCAATATTTTTATTAAATATTAATTAATCTATAATATTAATAAGATAAATTATTGGAAATATGATTTTAATTAATTTATTACCTAATCCTTTATATTAATTTTTTAATTATAATATTAATTAACCCCTTCTTCCTTACTTTATACCTTAATAATCAACTTTAGTTAATTATGGTTAAACCCCTGGGTCCTAACTGGTATATAATATACCAACAATATTTAATAATTCTTTACCCTTTAGAAAAGTTTTATCCCCCTTTGGCACCTAGTTTTCACCCCTTTTTGACATCTAATTCCTTTCTCATCTAGAATAACTTATATCTTTTATATAAGTTATATTAAATCCCTTAAATAATATTAATATGGGATATTTATATTAATATCTTTATCTTTTAGATTATTTATTTTATATTAATTATTTTGGTTATCCTTCTCTTCCTAATCTTTATCTTTATTATTTAGGATATAACTAATGGTAGTTATTATTATTATATCTAATAATTAAAGGGAATATATAATTTATATTCCTTTTAAATATTTAAATTAATATTCTTCTAGGATCTAAATAATTCTTTAGATAATAATTTCTTTTAATAACATTTTTAATTAAAAAACCAAAGCTTATAGATATTTTAAAAGGCTATATTTTTTCCTCTTAGATGATTCCAAAACCTATCCTAAGACCTAATCCATTATTTAATTAAATCATTATATTTATTAATAATTAATAAAGATTTATATTCTATATTATTTTATTAATTAAAATATTTAATAAAATATATTTATTAATTATTATAAAGTAATTTAAAAAGATTTAGAATAAAGAAAATAATTATATAAATAAAATATATAATATTTTAAAAAATAAATTTAGGTTTTTCCTAAATGTCTATTATATTAATAAGATTAGATAATTATAATTTTATATAATATTCTTAATAACTTTATTAAAATAAATAATTATTTATTTCTTATATAATATCTTTTAATATTGGATATTTATTAATATATATCTTGTTATATAATAATATTTTAATATAGAATAAAATAAAATCCAATATTATTATAATTAAATAACTACCATATTCTTTAATATCAAAACAGAAAAATAAAATAAAAAAAAGAATAATCTAAAAATGTTCTAAATTATACTAGATAAACTTTCCCTATGTTAAAAGATATTAAGACTAGATTTTAAAAAGGAATAATAATTAATTACAATAGTATACTATATTTATCATCTTATTTTTCAATTATAATATATTCTTTTTAAATCTGTTATCTATTTTGAAGATTTGGTAAGCAAATTTTAAATATTTATTAATATCTATAAGGTTATAAAGAAAACATAATAATATTTATTTATTAATAATGACAATAATGATAACATCAATACCTATTATATTAATTACAAATATTACTGTAATAATAAAAATGGTAAATTCTTTCCTAAATAATAATTGTTAAAAATATGGAAGTGTTAATATTGGATCTATAAAAAAAAAAGATATTAATTTATTAAATATTTAAAATAAGAATATAAAAAGGCCTATATCTAATGAAAAATTAAAAAATATCCCTTTAAAAATAATTATGTTATATTCCTGGTAAATTATAAAGGATTTAAAGGCTTAAATATAGAACCTAAATAAAAGGAAATAAATAGTTCAACCTTAGATAATAAGGAATTTATAGATTAATAATATATAATTATCATATACTTATCTAATTAAGCTTTTTAACATCATATTATTATCTTATTTCCTGAAATTAACCTTTAGCCTAACATCATTTTCTTTTTAAATTAATATAGCAAAGATATTTTCTAAAGAATCATACCAGATATTGGAATTATTTATATGTTAATAATTGGAAAAGGCTAATATTTAGTCCTTATTAGGGAATATCTAAACCATTAATTGAGATTAGATGGTAATTATATTGGAGAAATTAATATCAGATTTGGAAATGGATTACCTATTAGATTTCTAGGAATTATTATAATAAATACCCCTTTTAATTATATGGATTTCTATATTATAGACATAGATATTCCATTTCTATTTTTAATTAAGGATATGGATTAATTTGGGGTATATCTTAATAATGTTATTAATTAGTTGATTTGTAAAAATGGTGTAATTATTAATATCATCTGAAAGTGGGGATATCCATGGTTTTAATTGGAGGATATAACATTTTTCATTAAGACTAAATTATGGTGTATTTACACCTGATTTGGTTATCCATTGGTTAATAAATTATATAATCTATTGGATAGGGTTGGTTATGATATTAATATTAGTAATATTAAAGAGATTAATAAATTCTACCACCATTACTAGATTAAAAAAAAAGTTTTATAAAGGTTTAAATTTATAATAAAGGACCTAAATATGGATTTTAATTATAAGGTAATCATTAATATTATATATTTAAATAAATAACCTATCTTTTATATCATTAATATAGTCATTAGTTTCTAGGTAATATGATTTTTAAGGAATATGTTTATCAAAGAAATCTAGGAAGTGTTAAAGTAATATTGGATTAATATTTATTTGGAATCTTTAGATATTATTATTCATAATGCTGGTATCAATTTTAACAGCATTAAATTCTGAAACAAAACATGTTTTGCCAGAGTTACCTATCACCAGGTACTAATGGAAATATATTGGTTTATTAGTAAAATTAAGGAATACCATGGCTCCATCCATAAGGCTTATGAAATTATCATAAAAGAGATATAAGACATTAATTCTAAGGTAATTAAACTTTAAATGGTTATTAAAGTAGTTAACAATATGGTTAATCTTAATGGATTTATCTTAATTTTACTAATCTTTAATATCTACCCTAGGATTAATATGGATTCTTTATTTATTTTATTATAGACCTAAAGGATTTAGATAATTTAGAAGGCTATAATAGAGATCAAAAAGATTAAGGCTTAATGTTCTATTAAAGATTCTTTAAATATATAGAATAATTTTAATATATAAAAGATATTATTTATATTATTATCTATTAATAACAAGGTTTTAATATATTATAAAAAGGATGGATAGAAAGGCCTATATAAAATCATTATAATTATTAATAAAGATATAATTATAGTTTTTAATATTTTTGGTAATATATTGATATTTAGGAACTCCTATATTAAATCATATACTTAACTTAAGGAAATTCCAGTATTGGCAAAGAAATTTAAGGTTTAATTATCCTTACCTTTGTTTAACCTTGACAATTTTGAAATTATCTTTGAAAAAGATCTTATATATATTAATAACCTTTTTTATATGGTTATTCTATATTTTATTATCAAGGAATAAGATAATTTTATCCTTATATTCAAGTTATGAATGGATGGAAAGATAGTTATTCCAAATAAACTATATAAGATATTAAATATAAAGGAAATAAATGTATTATTTAAAAAGGGCATTTTGTAACCTGAAATATATAATAAGATAATTTATTAAGGTGTAATAATTTTTAAATTAAAAATGGTTTATGAAATTAAGGCTAGGAATATCTCTTTTCTTTATGAAAAGTTATAGTTTATGGTTTAAGGATATGGCAACCCCGATAAGGAATTTATCATAATATATATACCTATTATCTAAAGGGTAAATCAATGATTAATATTGGTTCTTATCTTTATATTATATTATTAAGGGATAAAAATCATAATATAGGATATAACCATGATATATACCTAATCTAAAATACCAATATAAAGGATAATTTTCATATAATTACTAGCCAAATTAAAAGATAAATACCTTAAAAGAACATTATTATAAATTATTAAATTATTATATAACCTTATAGAATTAGGTATTTATTAATTTGAAATTTATTTACATTATTATTAATAAAAATTATATATAAAACCATTAGCCTTTAATCCTTGTTTATTGGTAATGGATTTAGGCCCCTTTAGAATCATAGGATTTTAAATAAATAATATTTTTAATATAAGCATTATAGATTTTCTTATTATTAAAGATATAATATTTATCAAGATAGGAATCAAAATATGTTTTTAAAAGGTAATAGATTTAGGATCTAAGGATTTCAATGGTTTATATATTATTATCTATGATAAGGATTTTGAGATCTCCATTATTTAAAAGGATTAAATTAAAAAACTTAAGTTTTTAAATATAAAAAACCCCAATATAATTAAGAGGTTTATAGAGCAAAAGGTTAAAGATATATATATTACCTTTATTTATTAACCTGAAATTATTTTTAATTATTTTATAATAGTTTAACATCTTAAATCAGGTCTTAAAGAAATAAAGATTCTTAATATTAGGATATAATGGCAGATGGATAATTAAATACAAAGATTTAATTATATTAAATTAGATCTATAAAATCTATATTTATATATTTTTATTAATAAATCATTTATAAATAATAAAGACCTAAGTTTATAAATTGGTTATATTATTATCTTAGGTAATAAAAGATTTATTAATTAAAATAATAAAATCTGGATTATTGGAAATATTATTTACTGGTTATTTATCAAATATAAATATATTATTTATAATATCTTTATTAATAAGATCTATAGAATGATCTAGGATTTCAATATTGGCTATATCATTTATCATACTGTTAATATAATTTTAAAATGCTTTTTGTTTATTAAGATCCCCCTTATTTTATATATTAATTTTTTTTCTTTATATTAGTGTTTGGTATAAATAGGTAATATTAATAAAAAGAGATTAATAATTAATTTAATAACTTTAAGGTAGTTATATAAAAACTAAGAGATAAATAATATCTATTAGATTCATGGTAGTTATAATCCTATGGATATTATGATAAAAATATCCCTAAATAAAATTATGAAAAGGTTAGTAAAGGATAACCAAATTGATTTATGATTGGAGGGATGGATAAAATATGAAGATAAATGATGAATTTATAATTAATTAAGTTATAAAAAGAAAATAAAATAAATAATGATTATATAATGAAAAATATATGATCTATTTAGTTAACATTTCTGTATTTAAATAGATTACCTTGTTTGCCTATTTATATAGATAGACCTTTTTTTTTTAGATAATTTAATATATATTATTTCATCTTTATTATTTTGTTTTTTTCTTTATTTTTACTTTACTTTACTTATGTATGTACCTACCAACAATAGGAGACCCTATATATGTTTCTATAATATCATTATATGAATTCCTAATCCCATCCATTTCTAATTACCTCTTTATAATTTAAATTTTCAAATATATTTAAAATAAATAATTCCAATATTTCTTATTTTTTAAATATTTTTTTAATAATATTTCTATAAGTTTTTTTACGATTTTATTTCTTGTGTTTTTGGGTCTATATTTCATTACTCTTAGATATATATTTTGGGTCCATTAGGTTACCAAAATTATAATAATAATAATCCATTTATTCAATTAACCATATATGATATATTAATTCTAATTTGGGGATTTAATTCTATCTTTTTTTATTATTAAAATTCCATTAATCCTATATTATCTATTAATATAATTATATTCTATTAAAATATATTAGAATAATATTTTTATTTAATAATAATATAATAAAGATATTTTAATTATTAACCTATACTAAAAATATTACTTTTTTTTCCACTTTTTTTTCTATATTTTAATCCATATCTCATAATGGCTTTTATTTATCTAAAAAAAAACTAGATTCTTCTAAAAAAACATTTATTTCTTCTTTCTTAGAATTTCTTATATTTATTATATTAAGATTCTATAATTAATTTATTTAATTTATAAAATTCTTTATTTCTATTTATTAAATAACTTTATCATAATTTAATAATGGGTTTTCTTATTTTTTTTTTTTTTAATAATATTAAATATTCTTAAGGTTAAGGATCTTAATGTCATTATTATTATATTAATTAATCTTTTTTCTGGGATTTATAATTGTTTTTTGGGTTTTTTATATTGGTTTTTATAATGTCCCATTTTTTGGCAATTATAGTACTTAACCTTATTCAAATCCTTCTTGGATTTTTTATCATTATTAATTATATTTAGGCTTTAAATTTTAGCTAATTTCCTTTTTCCCTAATTCTTTATTATTTTAAAACCTTTTTTTTTTTTATTATATTTTTTATATAATCTATTATTATAAAAAATTACCCTAATTATATATTTATTAATAATAATAGGTCATTTTTCTTTAGAGAATTCATCTTTTATCTAAATAATTATTTCTTTATAAAAATAATTAAATTATATATTTTTAGATAATTATCTTATAGTTATAAATTATTTAAATTTTATTATATAAAATATAATTTATTTTTTTTATTTGAGGTAATAAATAATCTTTTATGTTTTTTTTTTTTTAAATAATTTATTAAATATTATTTATATTTTATTTTTAAAATGTTTATATAATTTAAAGATATATTAAGATTCTTTTAATTCTTTTTTGATAATATTAAAATGATTTTTTAAAATAGGTTAAAATTATATAAAAATAATTTTATTTAAGAATTAAATAATAATAAATATTTATTATTTCTTTTATAATAGATTTTCTTTATAAAAAGATAAATAAAGTTTTATATATATAAGTTAATTTTTAATATTTAAAGTTTTATTATAGGTTGGTAGGTTTATTAATTTATATTTTTTAATAAGTGAAAAAGGGATTACTATTCTTTCCTTCTTTAGTTAAGGATCTTTGTTTTTTTTTTCTTTTTTATCTTTTTTATTATTATTATTATTATTATCTGGAAATCTAGGAGGTATTGAAGATTAGAAGGGTGTTAATTAATGAGAAATTCTCGATAGGGACTTTTCAAAAGTTTTCCTAAATTTGGCCTTCCTTAAGGCCAATTTTTTTTTAAACTTTTTAATTTCTTTTATAATAATTATCACTTTAATTTACTAATCAAGGACCTCTTTATCTTCTTGATTATCTTCTTCTATCCTGACATTGATTTTTTCCTACATTTCCATTTCTAGAATTTACAAGTAAGTCTTAGGAGATATTATCTTATCAATAAATTGGAATACTTTCTCTATTGATAATAAATTTTAAATAATATAAATAAATATGGATATTTTAGGTAGTGATAAATTAGGCTGTTATAAATCATTTAAATCTTTATTCTGGAATTTTTCTTTATCTAATTTTTCTTTATTTTCTAAGTTAAGGTTTATTAATTTATCCTATATTTAATTATGATATCCTTTAAAAAATAATTTTTAAAAGATATGGAGGTTCTTTGTTATGACAAACCTATGCCTCAGAGAGGTATAGTTATTACTGGATTGGCTAATCCAGGGTTTTTTTAATTTAAAGGTAACAATATCAATAATAGATTAAGTAATTAAATGTATTCTGTTTGTTAGAGAGGTTTAGAATCTTTTTATTATGTTTAAAAAAATAGTTTTAAATTAATAATTAAAGAATATAAAAAAATGATTAAATATATAGAAGAATTATAGTAATTATATAGATATTCTTTATTATTATTTTCCTTATAGATAAGGTTAGATCCTTTTATTTATATTTATCCCCTATTATATTTATTAAATAAGATTAGATATATTTATCTATATTTATCCATATCATATTCACTGGATAAGATTAAATATCCTTATTTATATTTATTTATGTCATGTATTATATATTCCTATCCTATTTTGGTAAAGAAAAAGATTTCTTTTAGGATCTTATATCTTTATAGGTCTATATAATTTATAATATTATTTTTTCCTTTTTTAATTTTTTCATCCTTAAAGATCTTTTTTTCTAATAGGTTCCTTTTAATTTAATCCTTATTATATTTATTAATTTATTTATAAAGTATAAATATATTAATTAAGGATAGGAATATATAGAACTTTTAGAATGGATTAATAAGATTAGTTTTAATATAAATATTATATTATATTCATATTATTTTAATTATAATTTTAAATATATAATAATAATTAAGATATTTAAGAAATATAATGAATATATTTTACATTATTATTAATATAATAAAATAAATATTTCCATTAATTCTTTTTCTTGATTTGAAAATAAAGAAAAATAATTATCTATTTAAAAATGTTAGGTTGAAGAAATCTTTAAATATCTTTATATTAAAATAATTAAAACCTTAATTTATATTAAATAATTTAAATAATAAAAAGAATTATTAAAAGAAAAAGGCCTAAAAATATTTTAATATAATTTTCAAAGCTTAAAGAAATTAAAAGAATAAGAATAATTAAAAAAGGAATAATGTTTAGTTAAGGAATAATAATATAATATTAAAATATAAATTAATATAACTTCTATAATCAATTTCTTTTTTAACTTTTTTCTTAAAAATATAAACTTTAATTTACCACCATCAATTAATCTAGATTCTAATAATAGAAATCCTTAATTAATTTCTAGATTTTTTTATTTATAAAATGTTTCTATAATTCTTAGGTATTATTTTCTTTTAAATAATTAAATTATTTAATAAAATATTTAATTTAATTATTAATAATCTTAAAATTATAGATAATTTTAATATTATATTCTTCTAAATTTTTTTTTAATTTAATATTTTTTTTAAATTTAATATCCTTAAATATTAATTTAAATATAATAATATAAAATATATTAATTTTTAATTTTATATTTATTAATAATTATAATTAATAATTTATTTTTAAAAAGGCTTCTTTAATTAAAAAGGATTTTAATTTTTTAAAATCTAATTTTTTATTTGGTTTCTTAGTTTGAATTTGAAATATTTTTAATATAAAATATTATTTATCTTATAAAAGATAAATTTTATTTCTTTTATATAAAATTGGTTTTTTAATTCTTTTTTTATTATAATATATTATCATTTTATATTATAAAAATTCAAAATATTGTTTAAACTTAGTTTATAATGTTAAGATTCTAATAATAAATGTTTTTATTTTAGATAATATTATTTTTAATTTTGGAATAACTTTATTTATTAATAATTCTTATTTTATATTTATTTATTATCTATATAATGTTTCTTATAGTAACATCTTGGTGGTATTATTGACTAAAATATTATATGAAAATATAATAAATAATAAGAATTCTATCTAATTATTTTGTTCATAATTAATATAATTTCATAAATATTGTTCCAATATCTGATTTAATTATTTTATTTAATTATTAATCTGAAAATAAGCTATTATAAAAAACTTTTATTTAACCTCTAATCTTTTTATTAAATTAATCTAAAATTTTAAGGTAAAGAACTTATCTTTATTTGAAATAATCTTCCTTAATAATCTATATTTATTAAAAACCTTTTTTGATAAATTTAAAAATTAAATCTTTAGCTATATAAATTTCCTTAAATAATATAAAATATCTATATTTTATAAATTTATTAATAATAATTTATATATTATTATATTTTTTTTTAATTATTAAATATTATGATTTAAATAATTTGATAATAAAATCCTATATAATAATATCCTATAGTTTATTTAAAATCTTAATAAGTTATAAAAATCTATATAATTTATATTTAGTTTTTTTAACTTTATTATAAATATTATAATTTAAAATAATCTTTCTAATTATTTTTTTAATTCCCAAGAAATCATATATTTCTTATAATTATATAATTATTTTAAAAATTCCTAAATATCTATATAAAAGATATTTATATATCTTTTATATAAATTCTTTTTATAATATTAATAATATATAGGTTTTCCCATTATATAATACCATATTTTTAATAATAAAATCTTATATTAATAAAATATCTTTAATTTATAAGATTTCTTTTTTGATCCTTTATTTTCATTTATATTATAATTTAATTAAATATATCATTAATAATATTAGGATATTATTAAATATTTCTTAGAATATTATCTTTTTTTTTTTAATCTTTTTAATATTAAGATTTTTTAATCTATTAAGAATATCTACCTAAATATTCTCTTTTCCTTTAATATAATGGATTTTGAAATTAAAATATATAAAATTATTTACCTATTATAATTATTTATTATTAAAAACTTTAATAATTATAAGAAACTTAAGATTATAATAATCTAAATAAATTTTTAAAAGTTTAATAATTTTTGATATCTATGGTTTCTATTTCTTTAATATTTGGTAAATAGTTATAAATTCTTGATTATATATTTTATATTTTATTTTTAATTTTTTAAAGATTTTGGAAAAATAGGTAATTAAATATTAGTTTCCATTATCTTCTAATTATTCCAATGTTATTCTTATTATTCTATTTAAAATATTAATATATAATTATTTTCTTTTATTTAGATTAAATAACTTTATTATTAGATCTTTTATTATAATCTTTTTCATTTTTTAGAATGCTTTTTTTATCTCTTATATCTACTTAAAATCTTTTAGATTTTTAATATATATTATAATTATTATTAATTCTATAATTTTCTTAAAATCCTTAATTAAGATTTTATTATAATTATAAAAATTATAGAAAACTTATACTTCCATAATGGTTTTTAAGATTAGTCATTTCCTAATCATAAATATTTTAGATTTTTAGATCTTAATTTTTTTTAGAAAGATTATATATCCAAGGTAATCAAATTTTTAAATAAAGAAATTATTCTTATTTAGGTTTATAAGAAACTTAGCTTTTCTTAAAACCTTAAATATTTTATATATATCCTTTTTATATTATTTTTTGGTTTTTGAATAAATTAGAATATTATTTAAATATATAAAAATGTTTTTTCCAAGGAATTATCATAAAATATCCTAAATCATTTATTAAAAGATGGCTAATATATTTATAAATCTAAATGACATTATCAAATATTTGAAATAATTATATAATATTCTGATAATTATTTTTTATTTATTTTTTTTAATAATTTATATAAGGTTAAAAATGAATTTCAGATCTAATAAAATAAATTATTTATTATTATCTATTTCTTCTTTTAGGTTTTTAATATATGATAAAAGATGTTTATCCTTAATTATAATTTTATTTAATTATTAATAATTATAGATATCCTTCCATATTATTTTTTTTTTTATTTAATTTAGTATGACGAACCTATGTCTCAGAGAGGTATAGTCGTTGCTGGATTGGCTAATCCGGGGTTTTCTTGATTTGAAGGTAATAATATTAATAATAGATTAAGTGGTTAAGTATATTCTGTTTGTCAGAGAGGCTTGGAGTCCTTTCATTATATTTAAAAGAATAGTCTTAGATTGATAACTAAAGAGTTATAAAAAGAATGACTAGATATATAGGAAATATCTGTGGTTATATAATTGCTTCTTCCTTCCCTTCCATCCTGAGGTTTGTTGTGATATGTTGTGATGTGTTGTGATGTGTTGCGATGTGTTATGATGTATTGTGATGTATTGTGATATATTGTGATGTGTTGTAATATGTTATATCTTAGCATATTAATCTGGAGTTTAACCGTGATAGGTTGCCTATGTTCTATCCCTTGTGATCCAACAAGGGTCTCTTATAGATGGTTTGTAACATTATACCCCTTCCCTTTGAATCTTTACCCTCAAAGATAAAAAAAAGGTATGTATCTTTTTCCTCTTTTATTTCTATGCTTATTGTATAGAAACTATATCTGGGAAGGTGTAAAAGTCAAGTGTTCGTTCTAATCAATGGCAGGAATGCCATACTTGCGCCGACTATATTGAAATTCATGGTCGATCCGTCCTTCCTTGTTTCAACTGTGACGCTTCCGAAGAAGATTGCTTTTTGTCCACTGGTTTTGGAGTCTGTAACCACTGTACTCGTTGGAATCGAAAACGCTGCGACGTCCTGGAGATGAATGTTCTTGACTGTGTTTCCTGGGCCTGTACTCGTCTAGAGCAGGAACGCAAGGATGCAGAGGACGAACTGGTCCATCTACAAGAAAAGATGGCAGAGAAGATCAGCAAGTTGCAGCGACTTCGTCGCCAGGAGGACTTGTTAAAAAGGCGCGGTCTAGAGTTGTTAAAACTTGGTGAGGAGCAGGATATCGAGGAAGAATAGGCCTGCCTGGCAGAGGAATGGGTTCGCATTGTCGAGGAACAGGTCCGAGTCGAACGGGGACACGGCGTTCCTACCTCTGAGGCTTCTTCCTTGGCCTTCCCCTCTTCCTTGTCTGGGGTAAATTTTGATCTTGGCCCGATGTCACCGTCGACTGCGGCCGCATGGGCCTTGGTCGGTCAGGGTTCTGGCGGTGAAAACCCTCAATCAACCTCTAGACCCCATCACTCATAAGATGTTTCCATGGTTCCCAGATATTATTCTCCTCCAAATAGTCAAACCATTTAATAAAGTACTCGATTTGATCATTAGTAATCCTAGAATCACGAATGGCTTCGACGTTATATTCTTCTGGGTCCTCCTCCAGTTTGACATTTCCTTCAAGTTCGGTGTCCCCAAATACTGGTTCAAGTATAGTGATATGAAACACATTAATTCTTAATTTTATATTTATTAATAATTATAATCGATAATTTATTCTTAAAAAGGCCTTCTTAATTAAGAAGGGTCTCAGTTTTTTAAAATCCAATTTTTCGCTTGGTCTCTTAGTTTAAATTTAAGGTATTTTTAATGTAGAATATTACTTATCTTATAAGAGATAAACCTTATTTCCCTTATATAAAATTGGTCCTTTAATTCTCTTTTTATTATAATATATTATTATTCTATATTATAGAAATTTGAGGTGTTGCTTAAGCTTAGTTTACAATATCAGGATTCTAACAGCAAATGTTTCTACTCTAGGTGGTACTATTTCCAATTCTAGGGCAGCCTTGTTTGTTAATAATTCCTATTCTACATTTGTTTGTCATCCATACAGCACTTCTTGTAGTGACATCCCAGTGATATCGTTGACCGAAGTATTGTATGAGGATATAGTAAGTGGTAAGAGTTCCATCCAGTTGTCCTGTTCATAGTTAACATAGTTCTATAGGTATTGTTTTAGTGTTTAATTTAGTTACTCTGTTTGGCCATTAGTCTGAGGATGAGCTGTCATAGAAAGCTTCTGTTTGATCCCTAGTCTCTTCATTAGGCCAACCCAAAATTTCGAGGTAAAGAGCTTGTCTCTATCTGAAATAATCTTCTTTGATAACCCGTATCTATTAAAGACCTTTTCGACAAATTTGAAAGCCAAATCTTTGGTTGTATAGGTTTTTTTAAATGGCATAAAGTACCTGTATTTTGTAAGTTTATTGGTGATAACCTATATGCCATCATATTCTTCTTTGGTTACCGGATGTTGTGATTTGGGTAATTTGGTGATAAAGTCCTATACAACAATATCCCATGGTCTATCTGGAATGTTAATGGGTTGTAGAAACCCATACGGTTTATGTCTGGCTCCCTTAACCTTGTTGCAGATGTTATAATTTGAGATGACCTTTTTGACTATTCCCCTGATTCCTGGGAAGTCATATATTTTCTGTAGTTATGCAATTGTCTTAAAGATTCCCAAATATCCATATAGAGGGTGTTTGTGTACCTCTCATACAAATTCTTCCTATAGTGTTGGTGGTATATAGGTTTTCCCATTGTATGATACCATATCCTTAATGATGAAATCCTATATCGGTAAAATATCCTTAATTCATAAAACTTCTTTCTTGATCCTTTATTCCCATTCATATTATAATTTAGTCAGATATACCACCGACAATACTAGGGTGCCGTTGGACATTTCCTGGAATATTACCCTTTCTTCTCTAACCTCTTTGGTACTAAAACCTTTTGATCTATTAAGAATATCCACCTAAATATTCTCTTTTCCCTTAATATAATAAATCTTAAAATTAAAATACATAAGATCATCTACCCACCATGATTATCTACTACTAAGAACCTTAATAATTATAAGAGACTTAAGATTGCAGTAATCCAAATAGATCTCCAAAGGTTTAGCAGTTCTTGATATCCATAGTCTCCATTCCTTTAATATTTGGTAAATAGCCATTAATTCTTGGTTATATATTTTATATCTTATTTCTGGTCCCTTAAAGGTTTTGGAAAAATAAGCAATTGGATGCCATTTTCCATCATCTTCCAGTTGCTCCAATATTACTCCCATTACTCCATTCAAGACATCAATATATAATTGTTTCCTCTTATTTAGGCTAGGCAACCTCATTACTAGATCCTTTATTACAATCTTCTTCATTTCTTGGAATGCTTTTTCTGCTTCTTATATCCATTTAAAATCCTTTGGATTTTTAACACATATTATAGCCATTATTGGTTCCATGATTTTCCCAAAGTCCTTAATTAAGGCTCTACTGTAGTTGCAGAAACCGTAGAAGGCTCGTACTCCCGTAATGGTTTCTGGGGTCGGCCATTCCCTTATTGTGGATATTTTGGATTTCTGGATTTTGATTTTTCCTGAAGAGATTATATATCCAAGGTAGTCAAGTTTTTAGACAAAGAAGTCACTCTTGTCTAGGTCTATAAGAAACTTAGCTTCTCCTAAGGCCTTGAATACCTTGTATACATCCTTTTCATATTATTTTCTGGTTCTTAAATAGATTAGAATGTCATTTAAGTATATGAAAGTGCTCTTTCCGAGGAATTATCGTAGAATATCCTAGATCATTTATTGAAAGGTGACTGGCATATTTGTAAGTCCAAATAGCATCACCAAGCATTTGAAATGACTGTGCGATGTTCTGATAACTATCTTCCACTCATCTCCTTCAACAATTTATATAAGATTGAAAATAAACTTCAGATCTAATGATATAAACCATTCATTATCACCTATTTCTTCTTTTAAATTCTTAATATGTAATAAAGGATACCCATCTTTAACCATGATTTCATTCAATTATCAATAATTATAGATATCCTTCCATATTATTTCTCCTTCCTTATTTAGCTTAGATATCCCATCCTTATTCTTCTTAGATACTAAAAAGACTAGGTATCCTGTTGATAATTTTGATTTTCATATAAATCCTCTTACTTCCTTATCTTAGAATATAATACATAGAATTTCGGATTTATTCTAACTTAATCTATAAATTTGATATAGTTTTGGATATTCCCCTTCTTTTAATATTATTTTATGGTTATATCAATTATGTTCTAATATACCTATATCTATATCTAGATTATCCTGGAATAACTTTGAAAACATTTTTACATATTTTTCTTTAATTTTAATTTGTTTTTAATTGTTTAATTCTTTAATATCCATATATCATATTATAAAGCATAAAGATACAGAATATTCCTTTATAAGATTACCTATTTATATTTGTTATAATTGTTATTTCGATTTACTTGAGTCAGCCTCTTTCCAATGCTCAGGGGCTGAATCTTTTTCTGGCTCATCTCAATAAAGTCGATCCTATACCCAGTCGATTCTTGGGTTACTAGCTCTGAACTACATCTTCCCCAAAACTAATTCGTAGTTTATATCAACAAAATCGAAAGATACCAACTCCTAATATCTTTAAATCAAGACAGAAAAAGCTGTAATTTCTCTTTTGACTTTTCCTCCATCATAGGCAATGAAACTTCCATTAATATTACTGACTTAATAAGACATTTTCTTTTTTTGATATAATATTCCATATATGTTAACTAATCTTGGATAGATCAAATTAACTGCATATCCTAAGTCAATCAGGGCATTAAATTTGTATTCTTTCCATATTATCTTTATAATTAAGTAGGGTCCCTTGGCTATTCCTATTGAATATGTTGGCTTAACCTCATTTAATATTGTCTATAAGATCTTCAGTAATTTTTCTATTATATCCTGCTGTTTGTTAATTGTATTGATCATTCCTTATGACAGGTTTATTAATTGTTTGATTCTTCCTTAAAGAATTATAATCTTGCTTTCTAAGTATTGTATTTCTCTTTGAAACTGGTTGATCATCTTTCTGTATTGTAGTAATGTCTATTCGTAATATCCACCTAGGACAGCATTTAAATACTGGGCCATTTGTTTTAGATATCTGTGAATAGGTTTAGTTAAGGTAATTTTGTTTTGTTTTTTCTTGTAAAGTATTGTATGGGAGATCTTATGTATGTTCCTGTAATATCATTGTGCGAATTCCCAGTCCCATCCATTTCTGATTACCCCCTTATAATCCAAATCTTCAAATGTTTTCAGGATAAATAGTTCTGGTATTCCTTGTCCTTTAAATATTCTTCTAGCAATGTTTCTACAGGCTCTCCCGCAATTCCATCTCTTGCATTTTCAGGTCCATACTTCATCACTTTTAGACATATATCTTAGGTCCATTAAGTCACCAAAATTGTAATAATAATAATCCATTCACTCAATTAACCATGCATAGTATACCAATTCCGATTCAGGAATTCGATTCCATCCTCCCTCATCATTAGAATCCCATCGGTCCCATATCACCTATTAATATAGTTACATTCCATCGAAATGTGTCAGAACAACACTTTCATCTGATAATAATATAACAGAGATGTTTTAATTGTCAACCTATACTAAAAACATCACTTCTCCTTCTACTTCTCCTTCTATATTCCAATCCATATCCCATAATGGCCTTTATTCATTCGAAAAAGAGCTAAATTCCTCCAAAAAGACATTCATTTCTTCCTCCTCAGAGTCCCTTATGCCTATCGCACCAAGATTCCATAACTGATTCATTTGGTCCATGAAACTCTCCATTTCTGTTTGTTGGGTGGCTTTGTTATAGTCTGATAATGGGTTTTCCTATTTTTCTTCTTCTTCGAAAATATCAAATATTCCCAAAATTAAAGATCCCAATATTGTCGTTATTACATTAGCTAATCTTCCTTCTAGGATTCATGGCTATTTCTTGGGTTTCTTACATTAGCTCTTATAGTATCCTATTTCCTGGCAATTATAATACTTGACCTTATTCAAATCCTTCTTGGATTTCTTATCATTATTAACTATATTTAGGCTCTAAGTCTTGATAAGTTCCCTTTTTCCCTGATTTTTCATTACTTTAGAGTCTTTCTTTTTCTTATTATATCTTTCATATAACCTATTATCATGAAGAATTACCTTAATCATATATTTGTTGATGGTAGCAGGTCATTCCTCTTTAAAAAATTCATCTTTTACCCAGGTAGCCACTCCCTCATAGAAATAATTAAATTGTATATCTTCAGGCAATTACCCTATAGCCACAAATCGTTTAAATTCTGCCACATAAAATGTAACTCACCCCTTCTATCTGAGGTAACAGATGGCCTTCCATGCTTCCTCCTTCTTAAATGGTTTGCCAAACATCATCTATATTTTGCTTTCAAAATGTTCGTATAACTCAAAAACATATTAAGACTCCTCTGATTCTTCCTTAATAATGTTGAAATAATTTTCCAGAATGGGTTGAAACCATATAAGGACAATTCTACTCAAAAACTGAATAATAGCAAGCACCTATTATTCCTCTTATGATAGGTTTTCCCTATAAAAAAATAGATAAAGTTTTGCATGTATAAGCCAATTCTTAACATCCGAAGTTCCATTGTAGGTTAACAGGTCCGCTGGTTTGTATCCCTTAACGAGCGGGAAAGGGGTTACTATTCTTTCTCTTCTTGGTTAGGGATCTCTGCCTCCCTCTTTCTTCCTATCTTTTCCATCATTGTCATTATCATCATCTAGAGGTCCAGGGGATACCAATTGCTAAGAGATTCCCAATAGGGATCCCTCAGAGGCCTTTCCTAATCTAACCTCCTTCAAGATCAACTCCTTTTCAAGCCTTTTAATCTCCCTAAAGGCAGCCACTACTCTAGCTTGCCAGTTAGGGACCTCTTCTTCCTCCTGGTCATCTCCTCCTATTCTGACATTGATTTCCTCCTGCATTTCCAACTCCGGGACTTACGAGCATGTCTTAGGAGGTACCATTCTGTTAATAAGTTGGAGTACCTCCTTTATTAATGACAAATCCTAAATGATATGAATAGGTGTAGATGTTCTGGGCAGTGATGGACTGGGCTGTTGTAAATTACCTAAGTCCTCACTTTGGAGTTCTTTTTCATCTGACTCTTCTTTACTTTCTAGGTTAGGGTCTACCAGTTCGTTTCACGTCCAATTGTAGTATCTCTCGAAAGGTAATTCTTGGAAGACGTGGAGGTTTTCTATTCTATCTTCAAAGGTTAGTGAAATAAGAAAAGATTCAACTAATAGTGATAAAGGGATGTCCTGTGGATGGCTCATGTCACTTCTTAACCTAGTACTAATATTAATCAAGGAATTATCAAAATATGACAAACCTATGCCTTAAAGAGGTATAATCATTGCTGGATTGGCTAATCTAGGGTTTTTTTGATTTAAAGGTAACAGTATCAATAGTAAATTAAATAGTTAAGTATATTCTATTCATCAAAGAGGCTTGAAGTCTTCTCACTATACTTAAAAGAATAATCTTAGATTAATAACTAAAGAACTATAAAAAGAATAACTAAATACATAAGAAATATCTGTGGTTATATAGTTACTCCTTCCTTCCCTTCCATCCTGAGGTTTATTGCAATGTGCTACAATATGTTACAATATGTTACGATATGTTGCAATGTGTTGCAATGTGTTGCAATATGCTGCAATATGTTACGATATGTTACATCTTAGCATATCAATCTGGAGTTTAACCGTGATAGGTTGCTTATATTCCATCCCTTGTGATCTGATAAGGGTTCCTCATGGGTGGTTTGTAACATTTAGATATTCCATCTTTATTCTTTTTAAATATTAAGAAGATTAGGTATCTTATTGATGATTTTGATTTTTATATAAATCCTTTTATTTTCTTATTTTAGAATATAATATATAAGGTTTTAAATTTATTTTAACTTAATCTATAAACTTGATATAGTTTTGGATATTTTTTTTTTTAATATTATTTTATAATTATATTAATTATATTCTGATATATTTATATTTATATTTGGATTATCCTGGAATAATTTGGGAAATATTTTTATATATTTTTCTTTAATTTTGATTTATTTTTGATTATTTAATTCTTTAATATTTATATGTTATATTATAAGGTATAAAAATATGAAATGTTCCTTTATGAGGTTGTTTATTTATATTTATTATAATTGTTATTTCAATTTGTTTGAGTTAATTTCTTTCCAATGTTTAGGGGCTGAATCTTTTTTTGGCTTATCCTAATAGAATTAATTTTATATTTAATTAATTCTTGGATTACTAATTTTGAACTATATTTTTTTTAAAATTAATTTATAATTTATATTAATAAAATTAAAAGATATTAATTCTTGGTATCTTTAGATTAAGATAAAAAAAACTATAATTTCTTTTTTAATTTTTTTTTTATTATAGGTAATAAAGTTTCTGTTAATATTGTTAATTTGGTAAGATATCTTTTTTTTTTAATATAATATTCTATATATATTAATTAATTTTAGATGGATCAAATTGATTATATATCCTAAATTAATCAAAGCATTAAATTCATATCTTTTTTATATTATTTTTATAATTAAATAAGATTTTTTAATTATTTTTATTAAATATATTAACTTAATCTTATTTAATATTATCTATAGGATCTTTAATAACTTTTCCATTATATCCTATTATTTATTAATTATATTAATCATTTTTTATAATAGGTTTATTAATTATTTAATTTTTTTTTAAAAAATCATAATCTTATTTTCTAAATATTATATTTCTTTTTAAAATTAATTAATTATCTTCTTATATTATAATAATATTTATTTGTAATATCTATCCAAAATAGTATTTAAATATTAAACCATTTATTTTAGATATTTATAAATAGGTTTAATTAAGATAATTTTGCTTTATTTTTCTTTATAAAATATTATATAAGAGATCTTATATATATTTTTATAATATCATTATATAAATTCTTGGTTTTATTTATTTTTGATTATCCTTTTATAATCTAAATTTTTAAATATATTTAAAATAAATAATTCTGATATTTCTTATTTTTTAAATATTCTTTTAGTAATATTTCTATTGGCTTTTTTATAATTCTATTTCTTATATTTTCAGGTCTATATTTCATTATTTTTAAATATATATTTTAGATTTATTAGATTATTAAAATTATAATAATAATAATTTATTTATTTAATTAATTATGTATAGTATATTAATTCTAGTTTAGGAATTTAATTCTATCTTTTTTTATTATTAGAATCCCATTAATCCTATATTATTTATTAATATAATTATGTTTTATTAAAGTATATTAGAATAATATTTTTATTTAATAATAATATAATAAAGATGTTTTAATTATTAATCTATATTAAAAATATTATTTCTTTTTTTATTTTTCTTTCTATATTCTAATCCATATCTTATAATAGCCTTTATTTATTTAAAAAAGAATTAGATTCTTTTAAAAAAATATTCATTTCTTTTTCCTCAAAATCTTTTATACTTATTATACCAAGATTTTATAACTGATTCATTTAATTTATAAAATTTTCTATTTTTATTTATTAGATAACTTTATTATAATTTAATAATGGATTTTCCTATTCTTTTTTTTTTTTGACAATATTAAATATTCTTAAAGTTAAAGATCCTAATGTTGTTATTATTATATTAGCTAATCTTTTTTCTAGGATTTATAATTATTTCTTAGGTTTCTTATATTGGCTCTTATAGTATTCTATTTCTTAATAATTATAATATTTAATCTTATTCAAATCTTTTTTAGATTTTTTATTATTATTAATTATATTTAGATTCTAAATTTTAATAGGTTTTTTTTTTCTTTAATTTTTTATTATTTTAGAATCTTTCTTTTTCTTATTATATCTTTTATATAATCTATTATTATAAAGATGTTGGTAGGTACGTATGTAAGTGAAGCAAAGTAAAAATAAGGAAAAGAACAAAATAGTAAGGGTAAGACAATGTGTATTAAGTTGTTTAAGGAAGAAAGGTCTATCTATATAAATAGGTAAACAAGATAACCTATTTAAATACAGAGATATTGACTAAATAAGTCACATATTCTTCATTATATAATCATCATTTACTCTATTTTCTTTTTATAACTTAATTAATTATGAATTCATTACTTATCTTCATATTTCATTCATCCTTCTAGTCATAAATTAATTTGGTTATCTTTTATTAACCTTTTTATAATTTTATTTAGAAATATCTTTGTTATAGCATCTATAGGGTTATAATTATTATGAATCTAATGGATGTCATTTATTTCTTAATTTTTATATAATTATCTCAAAATTATTAAATTAATCATTAATCTCTTTTTATTAATATTATCCATCTATATCAAATACTAATACAAAAAGAAAAAATTAATATATAGAATAAAGGAGATTTTAATAAATAAAAGGTATTTTAAAATTATATTAATGGTATGATAAATGATATAACTGATATTAAAATCCTAAACCATTTTATAGATTTTGTTAGTAAAGATATTATAAATAATATATTTATATTTGATAAATAATTAATAGATAACATTTCTAATGATCTAGATTTTATTATCTTAATTAGTAAATCCTTTATTACCTAAAACAATAATATAATTAATTTGTAAACTTAGGTCTTTATTATTTATAAATAATCTGTTAATAAAGACATATAGGTGTAGGTTTTGTAAATCTAATTTAATATAATTAAATCCTTATATCTAATTATCCATCTACCATTATATCCTAATATTAAAAACTTTTATTTTTTTAAGGCTTCATTTAAGATATTAGGCTATTATAAAATAATTAAAAATAGTTTTAAATTAACAAATAAAGGTGATATATATGCCTCTAATCCTCTATTCTATAAATCTTTTAATCATATTGGGACTTTTTATATTTAAAAACTCAAACTTTTCAGTTTAGCCTTTTTAAATAATAGAGATCCTAAAATCCTTATTATGGATAATAATGTGTGAACTATTAAAATCCTTAGATCCTAAATCTATTACTTTTTAAAAACATATCTTAATTCCTACCTTAACAAATACTACATCTTTAATAATAAGAAAATCCATAATACCTATATTGAAAATATTGTTTATCTAAAATCCTATAATTCCAAAAGGGCCTAAATCCATCATTAATAAATAAAGATCAAAGGCTAATGATTTTATATACAACTTTTATTAATAATAATATAAATAAATTTTAAATTAATAGATACTTAATTTTATAAGGCTATACAATGGCTTAATAATTTATAATAATATTCCCTCAAGATATTTATCTTTTAATTTAGCTGGTAATTATATAAAAATTATCTTCTATATTGATATTTTGGATTAGGTATATGTTATGGTTATATCCTGTATCATAATTTTCATCCCTTAATGATATAGCATAGGAATAAGAATTAATATTAGTCATTGGTTTATCCTTTGGATAATAAGTATATATATTATAATAAATTCTTTATTAAGGTTGTCATATCCTTAAATCATAAGTCATAATTTTTCATAAAGAGAAAGGATGTTCCTAGCCTTGATTTTATGAATCATTCTTGATTTGAAAATTGTTGTACCTTGGTGAATTACCTCGTCATATATTTCAGGTTATAGGATACCTTCTTTAAATAATGCATTTATCTTTTTTATATCTGATATCTTATATGATTTACCTGGGGTAATTATCTTTCTATTTGTTTATAACTTGAATATAAAGGTGAGATTATTTTGCTCTTTAGTAATGAAATATAGAATAGTTATATAGAAGAGGTCATTAATATATATAAGATCCTTTTCAGGGATAACTTCAAAATTGTCAAGGTTAAACAAGGATAAGGATAATTAGATCTTAAGTTTCTTTACCAATATTGGAATTTCTTTAGGTTAGATATATGGTTTGATATGGGAGTTCCTGAATGTCAATGTGTCGTTGGAAATGTTAGAGACTATAGTTATATCTTTATTAATAATCATAATGACCTTATATAGACCTTTTTATCTATCTTTTTCATAATATATCAAAACCTTATTACTAATAAATAATAATATAGATAATATTTTTTATATATTAGGGCCATTTTATATATTTAGAGAATCTTTAATGGAATATTAAGCTTTAATCTTTTTAATCTCTATTATAGCCTTTTGAATTATTTAAACCCTTTGGGTCTATGATGGAATAGGTGGGGAATCTATATTGATCTTAGGATAAATATCAAAGATTAATAAAATTAAGATGAATCTATTAAGATTAACTATATTATTAATTACTTTGATAATCATTTAAAATCTAATTACTTTAGAATTAATATCTTACATCTTTTCTATAATAATTTTATAAGCCTTGTAAATGGAATCATAATATTCTTTAATTTTATTGATAGACTAATGTATTTCTATTGGTACCTGGTAATAGGTAACTCTGGCAAGACGTGCCTTGTTTTGGAATTTGATATTATTGAAGTTGATGCTAACATTATGAATAATAATGTCCAAGGATCCTAGGTAGATATTAATCTAATATTACTTTAATACTTTTCAGGTTTCTTTGGTAAATATATTCTTTAAGAATTATGCTGCCTGGAAATTGATAATTATATTAATGATATGGAGGATAGGTTATTTATTTAAATATATAATATTAATGATTATTTTATAATTGAAATTTATGTTTAGATCCTTTATTATGAATTTAAACCTCTATGGAGCTTTTTTTTTAATCTGGTAATGGTAGTAGAATTTATTGATCTCCTTAATGTTATTGATATTGATATTATGGCTAGCCCTGTCCAATAGATTATATAATTTGTTAATTAATGGATGACTAAATTAGGTATGGATATACTATAGTTCAATCTTGATAAAAAATGTTATATCTTTTAGTTAGAACCATGGGTATCCCTATTTTTGGATAATGTTAATGATTATGCCATTTTTATAAATTAATTGATTAGTAATATTATTAAGATATACCTTAAATTAATCTATATCTTTAATTAAAAATAGGAATGGAATATCCATATTTATAATATGGAAATCCATATAATCAAAGAGGATATTTACTATAATAATTCCCAAAAATCTGATAGATAATTTATCTCTAAATCTGATATTAATTTTTTTAATATAATTATCATTTAGTTTTAATTAATGATTTGGATATTCCCTAATAAGGACTAAATATTAACCTTTTTTGATTATTAATATATAAATAATTTTAATATCTGATATAATTTTTTAAAAAATATCTTTATTATATTAATTTAAAAAGAAAATAATATTAGGCTAAAGGTTAATTTTGGGAAATAAAATAGTAATATAATATTAAAAAACTTGATTGGATAGGTATATAATAATTATATATTATTGATTTATAGATTCCTTATTATCCAAGATTAAATTATTTATTTTCTCTTATTTAAATTCTATATCTAAGCCTTTAAATCCCTTATAATTTATTAAGAATATAATATAATTATCCTTAAGGGGGTATCTTTTGGTTTTTTATTAGATATAGGCCTCTTTATATTCCTATTTTAAATGTTTAATAAATTAATATTTTTCTTTTTTATAGACCTAATATTGGCATTTCCATATCTTTGATAATTATTATTTAGAAAAGAATTTACCATCTTTGTTATTATAGTAATATTTGTAATTAATGTAATAAATATTGGTATTATCATTGTTGTTATTGTCGGTAAATAGGTATTATTATATTCCCTTTATAACCTTATAGGTATTAATAAATATTCAGAATTTGTTTGCTAGATCTTCAAAATAGGTAGCAGATTTGAAAAGAATATATTATAATTGAAAAATAAAATAATAAATATGGTATATTATTGTAATCAATTATTATTCCCTTTTGAAATCTGATCTTAATATCCTTTAATATAGGGAAAACTTATCTAACATAATTTGGAACATTTTTAGATTATTCTTTCCTTTATTTTGTTTTTCTATTTTGATATTAAAGAACATGGTAGTTATCTAATTATAATGGTATTGGATCTTGTTTTATTCTATATTAAAATATTGTTATATAGTAAGATATATATCAGTAAATATCTAATATTAAGAGATATTATATAAGAAATAAATAGTTATCTATCTTGATAGAATTATTAAGAATATTATATGAAATTATAATTATTTAATCTTATTGATATAATAGATATCTAAAAAGAATCTAAATTTATCTTTTAAAATATTATATATTTTATTTATATAATTATTTTCTTTATTCTAAACTTTTTTAAATTATCTTATAATAATTAATAGGTATATTTTATTAAATATCTTAATTAATAGAATAATATAAAATATAAATCTTTATTAATTATTAATAAATATAATGGTTTAATTAGATAATAAATCAGATCCTAGGATAAATCCTGGAACCATCTAAGAGAAAAAAATATAGCCTTTTAGGGTATTTATAGGCCTTAATTCTTCAATTAAAAATGTTATTAAAAAGGGTTATTATCTAGGGAATTATTTAAATCTTAGAAGAATATTAATTTAAATATTTAGAAGGGATATGGATTATATATTCCCTTTAATTATTAAATATAATAATAATAATTATTATTAATTATACCTTAAATAATAAGGATAAGGGCCAAAAAGAAGAGGATAGCTAAAATAATTAATATAAGATAAATAACCTAAAAGATAAGGATATTAATATAAATATTTTATATTAATATTATCCAAGGGATTTGATATAACTTATGTAAGAAATATAAGCTATTCTAGGTAAAGGGGGAGTTAGATGTTAAAAGGGGGTGAAGGCTAGGTACTAAAAGGGGATAAAATTTTTCTAAAGGGTAAAAGATTATTAGATATTGTTAATATATTATATACCAACTGGGGCCTAAGGGTTTGACCATAATTGACCAGAATTGATTATTAAGGTATAAAGTGGGGAAAAAGGGATTGGTTAATATTATAATTAAAGAACTAATATAAAAGATCAGATAATGGATTAATTAGAATTATATTTCCAATGATTTACTTTATTAATGTTATAGGTTAGTTAATATCTAATAAAAATGCCAATAATTTTATTAATCTAAATTAAATTAAATGGATTGATATTTTTTAAAGATAGATTAATTTTTATTTTATATTATAGATTAATATTCTCTATGTTAATATATTAGGCCATTTAATTTTAATCATTTCTAATTTAATTAAATCCTATATTAATAATTAAGATTATATAATAAGATTAGTTAAGGTTATTATAAAGTTAATGTTATATCTTTTAATATAAATATTTCTTTATATTAATATAATCTTAAAGGCTATATAAAATATTTTAGATATAGCCTTAAAATCTATTTTTATGAATCCTTAGAAGTACTTTTGGTATTATTTAAATATCTCTTTTATTATCTAATATATCTTTGGTTTATTATCTATTTTATTAAAGTCTTTAAGGATAAAGAATATTTAAGTTACCTTCTGGATATTTGTGGTTACTAATGGGATAATTTCTATTTAGTTTATAACCATATAATTAAATAATTAAATAAAAATAGTTTTTTATTTTTAAAGATAATTAAGGAATTATATGAAGATAATTATATTTTCTTTTTTAATATTTTATTATATAATTATTTGCCATGGTATATCATATGGTTATTATATAATAATTTATATAGAACTTTTTATTTGGTTATCAGATATATTAAGAATTAATAAAATAAAATGGATGGAAGAAGGGAGTTAGTATTATTTATATTATCATAATGGGGTCTTCTAGTTATTGTGATAATGACTCTTCTAATCTTATTAATTTATATTGTTAATTATTTAATAATATTGATTAATGTTGGTAGATATATACATAAGTAAAACAAAGTAAAAATAAAGAAAAGAATAAAATAATAAAGGTGAGATAATGTATATTAAGTTATCTAAGGAAGAAAGGTCTATCTACATAAATAGGCAAATAAGGTAACCTATTTAAATACAGAGATGTTAACTAAGTAGGTCACATATTCTTTATTATGCAATCATCAAAAGAATTACCTTGATTATATATTTATTAATGATAATAGATTATTCCTCTTTAGAAAATTTATCTTTTATTTAAATAACCATTTCTTTATAAAAATAATTAAATTATATATTTTTAGGTAATTACCTTATAATTATAAATTATTTGAATTTTATTATATAGAATATAATTTGCTTTTTTTATCTAAGGTAATAAATGGTCTTCTATATTTTCTTTTTTTTAAATAATTTATTAAATATTATTTATATTTTATTTTCAAAATGTTCATATAATTTGAAAATATATTAAAATTCTTTTAATTCTTTTTTAATAATATTAAAATAATTTTCCAAAATGGATTAAAATTATATAAAGGTAGTTTTATTTAAGAATTAAATAATAATAAATATTTATTATTCCTTTTATAATAGATTTTCTTTATAAAAAAATAAATAAAGTTTTATATATATAAGTTAATCCTTAATATCTAAAATTTTATTATAGGTTAATAAATTTATTAATTTATATCTTTTAATAAATAAAAAAAAAGTTATTATTCTTTCCCTTTTTAATTAAGAATTTCTACCTTCTTTTTTTTTTTTATCTTTTCCATTATTATTATTATTATTATCTAAAAATCCAGGGGGTATTAGTTATTAAAAGATTTTTAATAAAGATCTTTTAAGGATTTTTTTTAATCTAGCCTTTTTTAAAGTTAATTCCTTTTTAAACCTCTTAATTTCCTTAAGGATAGTTATTATTTTAGTTTGTTAATTAGGGGCCTTTTTTTCTTCTTAGTTATCCTTTTTTGTTCTGATATTGATTTTTTCTTATATTTTTAACTCTGGGATTTGCAAATATGTTTTAGGAAATATTATTCTATTAATAAATTAGAATACCTTTTTTATTGATAATAAGTCTTAAATAATATAAATAAATATAAATATTCTAAATAATAATAGATTAAATTATTATAGATTATTTAAGTCTTTATTTTAAAATTCCTTTTTATTTAATTTTTCTTTATTTTCTAAATTAGGGTCTATTAATTTATTCTATATTTAATTATAATATCTTTTAAAAAGTAATTTTTGAAAGATATAAAAGTTTTCTATTTTATTTTTAAAAATTAATAAAATAAAAGAAGATTTAATTAATAATAATAAAAGGATATTTTATAAATAATTTATACCATTTCTTAACCTAGTATTAATATTAATTAAAGAATTATTAAAATATAATAAATCTATATCTCAAAAAGGTATAATTATTATTAAATTAGTTAATCTAAGATTTTCTTAATTTAAAAATAATAATATTAATAATAAATTAAATAATTAAGTATATCTTATTTATTAAAAAGGTTTAAAATCCTTTTATTATATTTAAAAAAATAATCTTAGATTAATAATTAAAGAATATAAAAGAATAATTAGATATATAAGAAAATTATGATAATTATATAAATATTCTTTATTATTATTTTCCTTATAGATAAGATTAGATCCTTTTATTTATATTTATCTTTTATTATATTTATTGGATAAAATTAAATATATTTATCCATATTTATTTATATTATATTCATTGGATAAGATTGGATATCCTTATCCATATTTATTTATATTATATGTTATGTATTTTTATCCTACCTTGATAAGGAAAAAGGTTTCCTCTAGGGTTTTATACTCCTGTAGGCCTATGTGGTTTGTGACATTTGTTTTATTTTTAAAGATTAATAAAATAAAAAAAGATTTAATTAATAATGATAAAGAAATATTCTATAGATAGTTTATGTCATTTTTTGATCTAATATTAATATTGATTAAAGAGTTATCAAAATATAATAAATTTATGTCTTAAAGAGATATAATCATTGCTAAATTGATTAATCCAGGATTTTCTTAATTTGAAAATAATAATATCAATAATAGATTAAATAATTAAATATATTCTATTTGTTAAAAAGGCTTAGAATCTTTTTATTATATTTAAAAGAATAATCTTAGATTAATAATTAAAAAATTATAAAAAAAGTAATTAAATATATAGGAAATATCTGTAATTATATAATTATTCCTTTCTTTTCTTTTATCCTAAGGTTATTATGATATATTATGATATATTGTGATGTATTATGATATGTTATGATATGTTGTGATGTATTATGATGTGTTATATATTAATATATCAAACTAGAGTTTAATTATGATAAGTTATCCATGCTCCATCCTCCGTGATCCGACAAGGGTCCCTCATGGCTGGTTTATAACACATATTTATTACTAAACAAGATCCCATGTGCCTTTATAAAGGCCACATCAATTATGATTAACTGAAAATATTGAATACTAATGAGATCTAGAATAAAGTTGAAAAGAATTATAATTGACTCTTGTGCTAAACTAAATGGAATGGGTATATAAAGGGATTTAATATAATAATATAATTATTAAAAGGGATTTAACCAGGTAAAGATTATAAGATAATAATAAAGTCTTCTTGTAGTAGATATCTTATTAGATATTTTCAAATATTAATATTGGGATATAGATATCCAAACCTTTTTATCCTAGATATCATTATCTTTAATTATCATTTTATATCATCTATTATAAACATTCTATAAGGATTATTTTATTATCCTTTATTAACCTATATCTTTTTAAATCTTTTAAATATTTTATTTATATATTTTTAAAAATGGAAATCATTTTATATAAAAGTATTATTATTAAATATACCAAATAAATAAAGATAAATATATATTTTAAAAAATAAAGTAGGTAATAATGTAGTAATTTGAGGAAAGAATATATATTATACTTCCATATCTTTGTTGATATGGCATATTTAAATATTAATTATCTTAATATCTAACTAGTTAATAAATGTTATAAAGCAAGAAAAAAATTGTAATACTTATAAAATAACATCTTATATAATATAATTAATGCCTACCACTACTTATTATTAAGTTTTGTTTCATTTTATATTAACTAGGTGTTGTCAACCTTAATATACTTATGCTCTACCATAACAAACCCCGCATATATGCCTTTAACCTTAACAATTAATTATTCTTAACTAATTGGTTAGGTTTCTGGTTATTTAATTAGTTTAAGAGATTCAGAATCTTCCTCTGTAGGCAGGCTAGAGTCCCTAGATTGTCTTGGGGCTGGAGCGGGAGGGGCCTTTGGCCGCGGTGAAGCGCCGTCCGGGTTCAAAAGCGTGCCCGATTGTGGAGCTGTAT
>NW_026250031.1:0-38652 GCF_022578975.1 Hypoxylon trugodes
AACGAACCCTGCGGAAGTTTAACAAACTGGTTGGCTTCATGGCATCAAGGGCCGGGGGCTTGTAGAAACCATATCGCTGGCCATCCTATTCCTTGCGCCTACTGTCTGGCTCAAAAGTGATACCTCGGTATCTTCAGAAGCAGATTCGGAAAAGTTTCCTTTATTAAGTTGACCTTATATTACACATTTAACTTCTCTAGCCATTCATTTTGATGGAAATTAAGTTTAGATATAATTTATAAAGTTTATTATATGTATTATTTACAGATTACTCGAGCCCATTACTGAATAAATTAATTTTCTTTAAATTACTTCCCTTTTAACAAAAGATAGACTTTAAATATAAAAATATTATATAATAAATATATATAGGAGTATAGCTGTAAATAAAACTAGTTACTATCAATAAAGAATTATTTTATTATATGATAATAACTTTTGTTTGTGATTTAATCATGCTTCGCCGTAACGTTAAGTGTGAAAGTTGTAACTGGAAAACATCGTCTAATGATAATATACTATAACCTAGCTGGTCTGTCTTATATCAGATGGGATAAATTAGTATTGAATGAGTCTTTTCGCGGCAGACCGGCCCTAACCAGGGGTGTATTAAGGCACCCAAGTAATTACATTAGTAGTCACTTCGCGCAGGCCCCTGTAGGGAAGGCTTAAGGGGCAAGGTAATTAGCTTATACTTTCTACCTCTACAGGGCTTCTCGCCCAAAGTAACATAATGAATGAGTCAGGGGCGGCGATCTGTTGGACAAACATAACGACAATATAAGTAAGCAAACAGTCTCATTAATAAGCAATGAAGATTAAATAGGTAACTCATAATATCATGAGGCTATATTCTGGGTCATCCAGTATACCGATCTTGACGGGGTATATTATCTCTTAGATCCATCTAGTAACTACAATGGACTGAAGCTATCATTGCTACCCCTGCCCTTAACTTGAAAGGATGGGGTGTCTTTATATCCTGACGGGAGCTCGCGACCATAACACACAGGGATGGCAGATAGCCAGAGGCAAGGTGAGGCCCGTGACAACAGTCCCCCGAGCCAATATTGATTTGCAAGACCTACGTGGCTCGCTGTGATGTATTCATCGACGCGTCACTCAGCGGCTGCATGCTACCCAACCTGTGAAGACTTGTGCGGGATGTCAGTGGCCCCCAGGGTGCCGTAAGATCTCCACTGGTTGTTACGTGAAGAGTGCTGCATATATAGTTACATGTTGGCATCCTGTTAATGCATAGACCGTTGGCTTAGCTTCAGAGTGGCCTCAGTCTCCTTTTACAGACATATGGTCCATCCGGTCAGAGGTCACCAATAAGAAGTAGTACCTACCTAGCATAGAAATAATACACAAATAGCACGGCTACCATCTGCATTTCCATAAATCGTCTCCTGGGGCAATTCTAACTGGTGGGTTGTCATCAATAAAGTCACTGGTGCAGCAGCTTATCCTGCCGGCTCTTCCAGGTGTTTGTGCTTTGTGTAGGCTTATTTAGAGATAGCATAAATGTGACATGGCTAGGGTATTTGGATCTGATCTAGAACCTAGTAATAGTGACTGTCCTTGCACCAACCTGAGGCTGGCAATCGGACCTCGTATAGAATCACGCCTCTCGACTACAACAAGACAGTCTCACCACGGACGACCCCCTTGATCTACCTGGGTTCCCAATTTCTTAGACATAGAAGTCTTAACTTCCTAATATCCTATCATTTTTATACTAGCAATTGAACTGTTGGTTATATATATAAATATATTTAGTTTTTGTTACCTACTGTTACGAACTAACCGATGAGCGACCATGGCATATATATGATCTAGTTGATCTAATTGATCTATCTATACGATTAGATCAATCAGATCAGGCAGATCATGATAACCTCTGATACCAGGAAAGATAAAAGAAGGACATCTATATAACCATAGTATTTCCCATGTAACTAATTACCCTTTCCATAGCTCCTTAATTATTAATCTAAGACTATTCTTTCAAGACATGAAAGATATAGTAAGAGGACCCCAGGCCTCTCTAACAAACAGAACTCTTTTTCATCACTTGACCTACTACTACTACTACTACTATTATTACCTTCAAATCAAGAAACCTAGGATCAGCGGATCCCGTAACGACTATACCCACCCGGGTTTAGGTTCGTCACACCTACGTTACTATCTCGTATAAGAAGGCCTGTATTATATCCTTAGTGGAAATTTCGCAGTTGGGCGTTTGCTGAGTTGATTTACGCCACAATCGCTTCCCGACAACTTGGATACGCTACTACAAACGGCTTAATTTGTCTTTTATGTTATTTTATTAAACAGGATTTAATAAAGATATATCAATAATATATTTGGTTTTAAAGATAAACTGGGTTATATTTTTATAAATGGCCCAAATCGATAAGCGCGGATACCGTCCCTTCCCGAACCAACATATACAATCCGATGAACATAGATATCGTCCCTCTGGAAGCCCATTACGACAACCTTCTTCCTCCAGGCACTAGGCTAGTGCCCAATCCTTCTTCCTTTATTCACGGCGAAAATAATTGGTACCAGGGCTTATGTTTAATTAGCTTTTAATTGCCTCCTTACACCCAGGTCCCAAGCATTATGAGCTCCAACAAAGAGATAGTCATAAGAAGCGTCGGATACTCTTAGATACAATATTAGTCCTACCTATTCTAGTCTGGAATACATATAAGCAGAATACGAAGGGGCATGTACGATTATATTGAATATAATATAGTAAATCCTGGTGTCTCTATTTCTAAAACGCCCCCATTCGGAGGTAGTCTGTATGTGAGCAAAGATTCTAATTTTAGTGAGGTCGCATTACAATTTGCATCTTAGCATTCATCAAACTTTCTTGCATGTTAGGGAGTGCTCTCGAGATGTACTACACCCAATTGAAATGGCGCAAGGGTCTCGATTATAATAGTTATAGATTATCTCCTAGGCATACCATCACCCAGTCGGAATCAACGTCCTCGTCATAAGCGGGGACGACACCGAACCGGCGAGACGTTTCGTCATAGGTAAGCCATTTCCTAAGATTTGCCACACGACGACCGAGCCAAAGGATTCTTGCTTTACGATCTTCCATCATGGAGACTACTTCAAAGGCTTTATCATCATAGCTGATTTCCTCAGAGAACCTGTTACGTTCCAGACTGCGGGGTAGCACATATAATACAGAATTGGGGAACAGTGACCAATTGGTCACTGGGAAGCTTTTGCTTTATGGCTCAACTGGTTGTCCCCAAACTAGTTCGTGATAATTAATAATAAGCGGAAATAGGGTTTCATTGGTTCGTCCATAAATATATCATTTATTTCGTAGGAATGCTAAGAGCAGAAGAATTTAAGGCCAAAAAACAGCGTCCAGGGTTTCCTTTTCAGCAGAGACCTGTTCCTATAAACTACAGGCCTTTAAGTTGAATACGGAGAGATATCTACCACGTCACTGCCTTTAATAGGCTAGTCGATTCCAAATATTGTCTCACAGTCTGCCCCTATCCTCTAGCCTTAGCAGGTCCCATTTTAAATAAATTACATAAATTAAGACAAGTAATAGTTAAAAATAACATAGCTAACACTAAGTAAATCAATAAGTACCTATGTAAGTAACTTGAAATCGTTTAGAATTCAAGCACAAATACCGTACTAATCCTTAATACAGCTTCGAATTCTAAAACTCTACAAAGGGTCAACTTTCATGACTTTATCAGCCATGCTATTCGCATAGTCCAGAATTATATTCCGCCTTAAATCGCGTACCAGCTTATGTCTAAGCAGCATAAGTCATTTACTACAACCCTTGGATTATGATGTATTATCTTGTGAAAGTTGAGGTGGCCCACATTTATGTAGAAAGGCTATTCTTCTATCGGGGTAGCTAACTGTGGGATCCCTGTTCCAAGAAGGGAAAGAGCCGCGCGACGAGTGATCCCCGCTTTTAGCGCCATTTCCTGCTCCCCACCTTCTCCTTCCTGACGTGGAATCTCAGGTTCTACGGAGTACCTAATTAGGCCACTAGGGCACCCCTGGATCGGATATTACCAGTTTGTCGTCCCAGAAATGCGACTAGTTTGTGTCAATGACAACGGCGAGACTGTAGATGTCGAGGCCGTTCTGCGGCAAGAGCCGTATACTGCGCGCGGATTACTTGCAGATGCCCTTGCCCACTGTCACCGTACCCTCCCGGATTCCCTCGAGTATCTTCAAGCGGAACGCGCCGTGCGCGAAATACTGCGCAATTTCCAAGGGGACCAGGATAAGTATGCAAAAAGCTATGTCCTATCGCGAACACTTGACACCCGAATCCAGAAGACACCCAGAGCGGACCTTTTCCGGCTGGCGCTGCATCGCGGGGGCCCCCTTGCCTTCGTGGGCATGTTTTACGCCACATTCGATGTACAGCGCAACCTCCGGAACCGTGAGACTTTGGATTATCTCCTGAACAAGGCTACAGACGAATCAAAGCTTCAATTAATCATGCGGTCAAGCACGTTCCCATGCAACCCCTCGACCAGCAATTGGCTCTTCCAGATATTCGAAAAATTACGACCTAATGCACAAAACCTTGCATGTATTTTGCGATGTCTAGGTACAACAAGTATACCTCGTGGGCTATTCCGTCGCCTTTGGATGCCCTCGTTGTCTTGGGGGAGCAATGGGGAGGCTATGGAAACTAACGCTTATGTAACGATGTGCATTGCTAGTGAGCAGAAATTTACGGACGCCCTTTATGATTTAGAATATGTTGGATTTGTACGAACATCTGCAACTATTATTGATCTTGATAAACGTATTGCGGAATTCCTCCGACTACATTTTGAGCACCCAACCTGGATCGTGGAAGTCGTACGGATCCTTGCGCATGCGTTCCCCAAGCACCGAGCTCTCGAAGCTACAAGGTACTTAATATATTATGCATAATCTTGTTTTCAGGCCATAGATGTACTAATATGCGACAGCTACTTGGAAGAGTGCAAGGGTTTCATGCCGCAGCTCGAGAGCGTTTTCTCTTACCTGAATATCACTCCGCTCGACTCGCTTGTTGTAGATAGGCTATGCTTGGCACAGTTCACCGAAGTGTGCCTGTCTGCTTCACACTTTGGGGGGAAATCATGGAAATACAGGACCATCTCGATCGCCACGCAGGCGGTGGGTGCCATCAGAGATTTGTCAGCTGATAATGCCGTGTTGGCGGCAACTATTGACGCAAGAAAGTCATTCCTGGCACTACTTTATCAGGAGAGGACCATGCAGCAGACAAGTCACATTGCTTTGCCTGCGGTGGACCATCGGACCCACGCATTTCTCGCTGATGTAGCCATCCTAAAGGCCAGGGAATGTGTTGGGCTTCATACGCTAGCATCTGCATTAGAACACTTAGAAAGTTTCACGCCCTTGTGGGAGGGCAGCGCGTCGACGCTAGGGTCGGTACAGGATAGGGAAGTGACGTTAATGCGCGCCAGGATTTTGCGGTTTTCGGGCCGCTTCCAAGAGGCCTATGCAATCCTTGAGGCCTTACCACAAGACAATCGGACACTCTCTCTTGTCGGCACTGTCCTCAGTGAAATGGGAAAGTGTGATGAAGCCATCCTTATGCTAGCTGCGCGGGCGACGGAGCAGGCGCACGTACGGGGCATTTCCCAAGTTCAAGTTACGCTGGCCAATGCTTATTTAATGCAGTGTATGCAGACTTACGTTCGAGGAGGACCATTGGATTGGCGGTCGCTACAAACGACTCGCAAGATGTTCCAAGAGCTGAGTGGGAGCTTAGTACTACCTACCTCGTATTTCAGCAAGATGAATCATCTCTCGGTCTTGCTCGGGCTTGCCATGGTCAATCATTTGGAGGGACAGATGGATTCCGCTTTGGGAGCCTGGCAGGAAGCCCTGGCCGTATCTCAGCGGTACCTTCCCCAAGGATATACGGACATGGTAATTTGCTACTCCACTAGTGAGTTGGAGGTCAGGAGGGGGGCCACTGTACGATCCGACATACTAGAAAGCCAGGCAAGGGAATTTTTCGTTAGGACAGGACGTCAGTATCATTTTACTGGCCTTGGTACAATCTGGCCAGATATTATCGGCAGGTCTCTAATGGCCCGCGGCCGCGTACCAATAATTCCCATAAGGGACTGAGCTTGGCTCTATGCTTGGCTTATTCACTTCCCAGTGTAGGCACCTACTAAGGCCCGAGCGAGTCTAGCTAACTCGGGAAGGAACTGGCTCGTCTATTAAACTTGTTGTTTTGCTTTTTATTAGAGTGTGATTGGCTTACTAATAGACCGTCCAACGCAGGAAATAACTAATATTATTTCTATACGAGGGTTTGTTGTCATATCCGCGTGACTGGTGCAACGAGAGGTAATATAAAAGAGCCAGATGCCAACCCAGAATTGATAGCCTATTCCGTCCGGAACAAGTTCCAGGCGCTGTGATATTAACTAAATATCAGTCGGTGGGTGAGTGGAATGCAGGCTTACTCTAGTGGTAGTCTCTTCCCAAATCGGCGGGTTAACACTCCTACCCGTCGCTGAGCGCAACTTGCAACACGAGTCAGATTGCGAATTCAGCCAGAAAATCAAGGATTGGTATAGATCATCTCCTTCGGCAATTTGCATAGTGGCGGTGAAATGATCTTGAACAAACTTCCAAACCCATGTCCAGGCATTCATGACACCCCAGATGGTAACGACTAAGGTCACGATGAACGTAGGGTCAACTCCGCTCGCCTTTTGTGCAGATTGGCGGATTAGCATGACATTCTGCGCCAAGATGCCGTGAATGCCGAAGAATGGTGCAAGACTTTCCAGGTTAGGCAACCGGTCCATATTGTTAGTTATGTGGATAAGGGATACGTTTTGATGTAAATATGATGTACTTCGTGGGGATATGTGTCTTTATCAAAGGCTCGCTCTGTACCGTATGAAGACAAGATCTAGCTTTGATATATTGGAATAGGGTGGGGGAAAACGAGATTATTATAGGCCCGGGGTAAGCAGAAGAAAGGAAAGGGACTTTCCTTGTTGGTGCTTAGGTAGGGAGGCGTACAGGGGGTGCATTTTCTCGCAGCAACAGGCATGCGACTCAGGTTGCTGCATGATGTGCGTGGATGATGTGCGTGGATCTTGTGAAATTAATGCTATGACGAGAGCTTTAGTTGCGCAGTTTCTCGTTGCCATGAGAGAAGCATCACTGGTTAGCGGCTACGTATTAGCTTCCTCACCAAGGGGGTCATCTAGGTGGTTATTATCTGCTACCAGTCCACTGTATCCTGCACCTTATCGTCATGTAGCTGCCGGCTTAGATAGACTGTGATAAACCCGATCTACGAAGATATCTGGCAGTTGGAATACAGATCTAAGAAGCCATTCACTAGAGTGAATTCAACCTATCTCGATCTATCACAGGGGAGCTTCCCTCTTCATAGGGAGCCATCTTAGAGAAATAGTCTTACCAAGTAGAGTATTATCCATATTAATATATACTTAGCATAAATTGTTTAAGGGGAAGACTTGACTCCCCACTTAGCGTATCCTCCTCCATCATAAAATGGATCTGTTCTTCAAGATACAATATTGAAACAGGCATGTTGCCGACAAAGGAGCCCAGTAAGCTCTTGGCCGTACATATAAGCCCATTTAAACCAGCTGATCATCTTGCATGCCGCGCCCGCCGATGACAGTAACCAGCCAGCGATCATTCCTTTTCGGGTGAGCTGGCTGAGGGGCCATCTATTTGGTTTACAGGTCTATCTGGCCAGGTGCAGGCCATTAGCTGCATCGGCGGTGTTTTATGCACATTTGATTCCACTCCATCGTACATCGCACCTAGGGCAAATAATTCACGGTATCAAAGCACAAGGAAGAAAAGAAATCAGCGGTCCTAATTAGCCAGCATTGAATGTCTATAGGGTTAAAGACGTTGGCGTCGAGATGATTGTCATATATGATCTGCTAGGAAGCCCAAGTCTCTTGCCTGGCTGACAATTATATTCATGTCAGCCATCAATTGACCGCTTGGCTGGGGCATAGAATAGAAGAGAGCAATTGTTTTTGTGAAGAGAGCGCTTATTCTCTCACGGCTGATAAAGCTGCGGAGGACCTGGTCTCGATAGCAAGTAACCAGTAGCAAGAGATTCACACGTTGACTAGACAACACACATTAGAAGGATTTCGTCTGGAGGCGGCATTGGATGACTTACGCGGGAGCTGTGGCCAAAAAGCTCGTTATAAGGGTCTGTTTGCTGCTATCGATAGCGTGGTATGCCCATATGCTGTTGACAAGAGCTTCAAGAGCCTGAACAGCCAGAGAGTCTTCTGCTCCCATCGTCTTCACTGAAATTGCATCATAATGATTTTCCTTTTCGAGGAAAATCCTGAGAAACGGCTGAAGAAGGCTAGCCTTCGAGCTCCAGTACCGGGTGGTATTGTGTGCTAATGGTGTCTCTGGTTCTCCACGTTTCAATCCATGATCTCGAAGCACTGGACTAATATTTCTGAAGTCCTGCAGCACACCCTGAACATTCTGTAAGTAGTCATCCATTGCAACACTTCTGCTTTCGACAATGGCGGCCCGGTTGGCCAACTTTTCGAGATCCAGCTGAGCCGAGAAGCAACGCACAGAACTTTCGGGAAAACCTTTCTCCCTGAGAAAGTCTTCTCCTGGGTGCGGAATTTGCGCTGCGTAATCAAAGAGCCCGGATCGAGGTAGGGGTGAGCCGCCTGTGATATCGCTAAAAAGCGACAAGAGCATTAGCAGTATGTTAGACAGGAAAACGACGACCTACCTCTCTAGTTTCAGGCATGCCCAGAAGGCAAGACATATTTCTTTGCCATATGCGGCGTACGTAAGATGCCCTTGCTGGATATTGTGTCTATAGTATAGTCAGCATACACGCGTCAACAATAAGAATCAGTGGGCAGATCCTTTTACGAGAATTTCTATTTTCTGGCTTGCTAAAAAGATGTAGGCCCAGCTTTCCATAAGGCTCCCTCGAATAGCATAGTATAGAGCTACTAGCATGTGTATTAGAATATGGTCACACGCATCGGTATGCGCCAAACAGTAGCAACCGATGTGACCCGTTTCCTTGGCAAGGGTAAAGTAATCATCATCTTCTTTAGGGATGTCTCCCTTATAAGACAACAACTGGCCAAGAGAAAGAACGAGGAGAACAAGAGCATTTGCCTCGGTTGGGAAACCCATGGGACCAGGAGTAAAAGGATGTGGTTCATCCGTTACCGATGTACTTTTTCTCTTCTGTCCCGCCGTTGTGTGTGATGCAGATAGCTGACAAAAAAAGGTTGCAACCTTCGTATCCATCTCCCTGGGGGCGACGACGGGATATATTGGAAGGATGATCTCTTGCACCATCCTCACGTACGTCCGCATCCGATCCAGGTTCCAGTCAAGGACGCTTTGGTGACAATGGGGAGAAGGCGTCGGTGTCAAGGTGGTGGCCTGGCTCCAGCTGTCATGGTAGAGCTCGGCAGGAGACGCGACCAATGGTTGGACTGTTCCGTCCACCGTAATATCCCGAATCACGACCCAGCTGTCTTCTACCTGCTTCCCGCGCAGTTTCCGATGGACGGGGACCGCACTTGAATGGTGAACGTTCGATCGGAGCCCAAGATTATCGACGGACTTGCTTCCTGGTACGTCCATCTCATAACAGGACATGATGGTCTAAAGACTGAGGAATCTCTACATAACAGCAAATTCTCAGCGCTTGATCCCATGGGTGGAGAAACGACTTGCAGCAAACAGCTAGTCTCAACGCTCACAACGAAATCCCTTCTCACCGAGGCGATTGTTTCTCGTTTCGGTCTGGAGAGCCAGTCCATCCATCAATCATGATGATATAGCACCACAACAGCCCCAGGCTACCTGCGATGTCCCAATGATCTGATTGACCCGTCCCTCCGGGACGATGAGCTTCTCTCACAACCAATGGAAGGTGTCATTGCAATTTCGCCCAACCCAGTTAGCCCAATCTCAAGTACCGACGAGCTAGGGAGTGATAGTGCCGATAGCGATCAAGGCTATGCAATTGAGAGCATACTTGAAAGGTGGGGAAGGAATCTGTTCCTCATCAAGTGGTTGGATGATGGTAGTTTCTGGTGGGTGCCCCGAAAGAACATTTTAGACGATGAGCTTCTCCAAACATTCGAAGAAGGATACAAAGGAGTTGACTCGGGCGTAACCGTACTACGCACCCGTAGATGGAATGGAAAGACGGAGTATCGCGTGCGGTGAAATGGACGTCCAGAAAGCGAGGATGTGTGGATTCCGGAGCGGCAAATGGATCCCGATCATGTTAAGCATAAGCCGCGTTCTAGAAGGACCAAGAAACGAAGAACGCGTCTTTAGTTCCCTATAGCGTTAAAATTAAATGTAAACTTCTGGATTTAATGGTAACGGATACAGACTTGGTTACTTACCGCCATCTATAAGTCAAGGCTCTGGTAGATAGTTGTTAGTTGATTATATTTAATATTAATGTCATAAGGCCAACAATATGGGGGGTTCACAACTCTGTTGTTAGGTAAAGAAAACCTAAAAAAACTAACTGCCACGGGAGCTATTGAGGACCTTGTTATCGGGGGTGGGCTGCTGGCAGGGTGCAAGTACCAGAATAGGGGTTCGTACCGAGATAGTTAAGGGTACCTTTTTCATTAGGCATGTTGGTATGTGGGCTGGGTGGCATTAAAGGGGAGGATATTAACAAGGGGGTATTGGCATATAGTACGACTATTGCTCTGACAATAAATATATTATGGTTAGAGTAATTTAAGATGTATTCGAACCGATCATGCCGTTGGTGACAGGACCAAGTAGATCGCGATAAATTAACACCCGTCTCTATCTTTGTTGACACCCTCAGACAAAGAAGAAACCCCACCTAGGTGGGCGAATACTCATGCTTGGAAAGCTGTCCCTTCGACCATTCTGTTTTCACTGATTTTCTTGAGATTGCTTATATAATACAATATGAATTCCTTCTAGTAAACCCTTTTTTGCAGGACATGTCGCTTTTAGATTCATTATATCCGTGAAGTTTTCACACCATAAACGTCGAGTGTAAAAACTCCAATTCAAACAAAATCTCTACCAAAATTTATGGTTAGCTGCCTACCTATGCCAATCTTAGTTAAAAGAAAAAGAGAGCTATTCTTGTATTTTAGTATCGTACAATATCGTTATCACGCAAACTGGTCGTTTGTTGGATACTTTGTGAGCGGGTTTTGTCCGCATATTTTTCAAAATTTACGTACCCTCCGTTTCCTGGACGTGGGCCGCAGTATATTATCCGGGAGGGTGAAAGTTTGGTCCATTGCTTCCTTGATGATTTAAGTGCCTAATATTACCGCCCTGCCTTGGTCCAACTGCCTCGCATTCATTTAATAGTTTAGAGTACTGAGCCACTAGATAACCCCATATATGAATTCTATCATCAGGAAGCCTTAGTAAAATGCAATCCTAAGTATTATCACTTTTAGCCGGAATATAACCCCGGCTGAACCTTAATTTATCATAGCATATTTTTTGGATATCTTATATAAAAGTGATCCATATTCATTTTACATTATCAACTTTTGTAATAAATGGGTTTGTTTTAAATTTCACATATATTATAATATAATAATAATGCTAAACCAAACTCTATATATAAATATTTCTCTTAACCGGCACCTCCCCAACCTTCAGCATCCCCTGGACCTCCAGACGACAACGATAATAGTAATAGAAAAGATAAGAAAGAAAAAGGAGGCAAAAATCTTTAATTAAAGAGGGAAAGAATAATAATCCCTTTCTTATTTATTAAGGGATATAAATTAATAGATTTATTAACCTATAATAGAATTTTAGATATTAAGGATTAACTTATATATATAAAACTTTATTTATCCTTTTATAAAGAAAATTTACCATAAAAGGAATAATAAATACTTATTATTACTTAGTTCTTAAATAGAATTATCCTTATATGGTTTTAATCCATTTTGGAAAACCATTTTAATATCATTAAAGAAAAATCAAAGGAATCTTAATATATCTTTAAATTATATGAACATTTTGAAAACAAAATATGAATGATGTTTAACAAATCATTTAAGAAAGAAAAAACATGGAAGGCCATCTATTATCTTAAATAAAAAAGTTAAGCTATACTTTATATAATAAAATTTAAGTGATTTATGGCTATAAGGTAATTATCTAAAGATATATAATTTGATTATTTTTATAAAGGAATGGTTACCTAAATAAAGGATAAATTTTCTAAAGAGGAATGACCTGTTACCATTAATAAATATATGATTAAGGTAATTCTTTATAATAATAGGTTATATAAAAGATATAATAAAAAAAAAAAGGCTTTAAAATAATAAAGAATTAAGGAAAAAAGGAATCAACTAAGATTTAAAACCTAAATATAGTTAATAATAATAAGAAATTTAAAAAGGATTTAAGTAAAATTAAATATTATAATTATTAAGAAATAGGATATTATAAGAATTAATATAAGAAACCTAAGAAATAATTATAAATCCTAAAAGGAAGATTAATTAATATAATAATAACAATATTAAGATCTTTAATTTTAAAAATATTTAATATTATTAAAAAAAAAAAGAATAAAAAAATCCATTATTAGATTATAATAAAGTTACTTAATAAATAAAAATAGAGAATTTTATAGATCAAATAAATTAATTATAGAATTTTGATGTAATAAGTATAAAGGATTTTGAAAAAGAAGAAATGAATATCTTTTTGGAAGAATCTAATTCTTTTTCAGATGAATAAAGATCATTATGGGATATAGACTAGAATATAGAAAAAGAAGTAAAAAGAAAAGTAATATTTTTAATATAAATTAACAATTAAAATATTTTTATTATATTATTATTAAATAAAAATATTATTCTAATATATTTTAATAAAATATAATTATATTAATAAGTAATATAGGATTAATAAGATTTTAATAATAAAAGAAGATAAAATTAAATCCTTAAATTAGAATTAATATATTATATATAATTAATTAAATAAATAAATTATTATTATTATAATTTTAATGATTTAATAAATCTAAAATATATATTTAAAAATAATGAAATATAGATATAAAAATATAAGAGATGGAATTATAAAAAAGCCTATAGAATTATTATTAGAAGAATATTTAAAAAATAAAGAATATTAGAATTATTTATCTTAAATATATTTAAAAATTTAGATTATAAAAGGATAATTAAAAATAGATAAGACTGGGAATTCATATAACAATGTTATAGGAACATATATAAGGTTTCTTATATAATATTGTCACAAACCACACAGGCCTACAGGGATGTAAAACCCTAGAAGAAACCTTTTTCCTTATCAAAATAGGATAAGAATATATAACACATAATATAAATAAATATAGATAAGGATATTCAATCTTATCTAATAAATATAATATGGATAAATATGGATAAATATATCCAGTCTTATTTAACAAATATAATAAAAAATAAGTATAAATAAGGAGATCTAATTTCATCCATAAAAAAAATAATAATAAAGAATATCTATATAATTACCATAATTTTCCTATATATTTAATCATTTTTTTATAATTCTTTAATTATTAATTTAAGATTATTTTTTTAAATATGGTAAGAGGATTTTAGGCTTCTTTGATAAACAGAACCAATTTAATTATTTAACCTATTATTAATATTGTTATTTTTAAATTAAGAAACCTTGGATTAACTAATTCAATAATAATTATATTTTTTTGAAGAATAGGTTTATCACATTTTGATAATTCTTTGATTAATATTAGTATTAGGTTAAGAAATGATATAAACCATTTATAAAATATTTTTTTACCATTATTAATTAAATCTTCTTTTATTTTATTAATTTTTAAAAATAAAACAAAAAACCTTTATATTTTTTAAGAATTATCTTTTAAATAATATTATAATTAAATATGGGATAAATTAATAGATTTTAACTTAAAAAATAAAGAAAAATTAGATAAAAAGGAATTCCAAAATAAGGATCTAAATAATTTATAATAATCTAATTCATTATTACTTAAAATATCCATATTTATTTATAATATTTAAGATTTATCATTAATAAAAAAAATATTCTAATTTATTAATAGAATAATATCTTCTAAGATATACTTATAGATCCTAAAATTAAAAACATAGAAAAAAATTAATATTAAAATAAAAGAAGATAACTAAGAAGAAAAAGAAACCCCTAACTAACAAACCAAAATAATAATTACCTTTAAGGAAATTAAAAGGCTTAAAAAAGAATTAACCCTAAAGGAGATTAGATTTAGGAAAGCCTTTAAAAAATTCTCATTAAGAACCTTTCAATAACCAACACCTCCCCAACCTTTAATACCCCCTAAACTTCTAGATAATAACAACAATAACAATGGAAAAGATAAGAAGGAAAAAAAAAATGAAAATTCCTAACCAAAAAAGGAAAAAATAATGATCCCTTTCCCATTTATTAAAAAATATAAACCAACAAACCTATCAATCTATAATAAAATTTTAAATATTAAAGATTAACTTATATATATAAAACTTTATTTATTCTTTTATAAAGAAAATCTATTATAAAAAAAATAACAGATATTTATTATTATTTAATTCTTAAATAAAATTATCTTTATATAATTTTAACCTATCTTAAAAAACCATTTTAATATTATCAAAAAGGAATCAAAAAAATCTTAATATATCTTTAAACTATATAAATATTTTAAGAATAAAATATGAATAATATTTAATAAATTATTTAAGAAAAAAGAGATATAAAAGGCCATCTATTATCTCAGATAAAAAAGATAAACTATACTCTATATAACAGAATTTAAATAATTTATGATTATAGGATAATTACTTAAAAATATATAATTTAACTACCTCTATAAAGAAATAATCACCTAGATAAAGGATAAACTTTCTAAAGAAGAATAACCTGCCACCATTAATAAATATATGATTAAGATAATTCTTTATGATAATAGATTATATAAAAAATATAATAAAAAAAAAAAAGATTCCAAAGTAATAAAAAATCAAGGAAAAAAAGAACCAATTAAAATTTAAAACCTAAATATAATTAATAATGATAAAAAATCCAAAAAAGACTTAAATAAAATTAAATATTATAATTACCAAGAAATAGGATATTATAAAAACTAATATAAAAAACCCAAAAAATAGCTATAAATCCTAGAAAAAAGATTAATTAATATAATAATGATAATATTAAGATCCTTAATCTTAAGAATATTTAATATTATCAAAAAAAAAAAAGAATAGGAAAGCCTATTATTAGATTATAATAAAATTATTTAATAAATAAAAATAAAGAATTTTATGGATTAAATAAATTAATTATAGAATCTTAATATAATAAACATAAGGGATTCTAAAGAGGAAGAAATAAATATCTTTTTAGAAAAATCTAGTTCTTCTTTGGATAAATAAAGGTTATTATAAGATATGGATTAAAATATAGAAAGAAAAATAGAAAGAGAAATAATATTTTTAATATAGGTTAATAACCAAAATATCTTTATTATATTATTATTAAATAAAAATATTATTTTAATATATTTTGATAGAACATAACTATATTAATAGGTAATATAGGATTAATGGGATTTTAATAATAAAGGAAGATGGAATCAAATCCCTGAACCAGAATTGGTATATTATGTATGGTTAATTAAACAAATAGATTATTATTATTATAATCTTGATGACCTAATGGACCCAAGATATATATCTAAAAATGATAAAATATAGATCTAAAAATATAAGAAAAAGAATTATAGAAGAACTTATAGAAATATTATTAAAAGAATATTTAAAAAATAAGGAATATTAGAATTATTTATTTTGAATATATTTAAAGATTTGGATTATAAGGGGATAATTAGAAATAAATAGAATTAAGAATTTATATAATAATATTATAGAAATATATATAGGATCTCTTATATAATATTTTATAAAGAAAAATAAGACAAAATTACCTTAACTAAGTCTGTTTACAGATATTTAAAACAAATGACCTAATATTTAAATACTATCCTGGATGGATATTATAAATAAATATTATTATGATATAAGGAAATAATCAATTAATTTTAAAGAAAAATATAACATTTAAAAAATAAGATTATAGCTTTTTAAAAAAGAATTAAATAATTAATAAACCTATTATAAAAAATAATCAATATAATTAATAAATAATAAAATATAATAAAAAAACTATTAAAAATCTTATAAATAATATTAAATAAGGTTAAACTAATATATTTAATAGGAATAATTAAGGAATCCCATTTAATTATAAAGATAATATAAAAAAAATATAAATTTAATGCCTTAATTAACTTAGAATATATAGTTAATTTAATTTATTTAAGATTAATTAATATATATGGAATATTGTATCAAAAAAAGAAAATGTCTTATCAAGTTAATAACATTGATGGAAACTTTATTACCTATAATGAAGGAAAAATTAAAAGAAAAATTGCAATTTTTTCTATTTTAATCTAAAAATATTAGGAGTTGGTATCTTTTAATTTTATTGATATAAATTATGAATTAATTTTGGGAAAAATATAGTTTAAAATTAGTAATCTAAGAATTAATTAGGTATAAGATTGATTTTATTAGGATGAACCAGAAAAAAATTTAATCTCTAAATATTGGAAAAAGGTTAATTTAAATGAATCAAAATAATAATTATAATAAATATAAATAGGTAATTTTATAAAAGAATATTCTATATTTTTATATCTTATAATATAATATATAAATATCAAAAAATTAAATAATTAAAAATAAATTAAAATTAAAGAAAAATATATAAAAATATTTTTTAAGTTATTTTAGAATAATCCAGATATAGATATAGGTATATTGGAATATAATTAATATAATTATAAAATAATATTAAAAAAAGAAAAATATTTAAAATTATATTAAGTTTATAAATTAAGTCAAAATAAATCTAAAGCTTTATGTATTATATTTTAAAATAAGGAGGTAAAAGGATTTATATAAAAATTAAAATTATTAATAAGATATCTAATTTTCTTAATATCTAAAAAGAATAAAGATGGAATATTTAAATTAAATAAAAAAAAAAAAATAATATGGAGGAATATTTATGATTATTAATAACTAAATAAGATCATGGTTAAAAATAGATATCCTTTATTATATATTAAGAACCTAAAAGAAGAAATAAATAATAATAAATGGTTCATATCATTAGATTTAAAATTTATTTTTAATCTTATATAAATTATTAAAAAAAATAAATAGAAAATAATTATTAGAATATTATATAATTATTTCAAATATTTGATAATATTATTTAGATTTATAAATATATTAACTACTTTTTAATAAATAATTTAAGATATTTTATAATAATTTTTTAAAAAAAATATTTTTATATATTTAAATGATATTCTAATCTATTTAAAAATCAGAAAATAATATAAAAAAAATATATATAAAATATTTAAAACCTTAAGAGAAATTAAGCTTCTTATAGATCTAAATAAAAATAATTTTTTTATTCAAAAATTTAATTATTTTAAATATATAATTTCTCTAAGAAAAATCAAAATCCAGAAATTTAAAATATTTATAATAAAGGAATAACCAACCCTAAAAACCATTATGGAAATATAAACCTTCTATAATTTCTATAATTATAACAAAGTCCTAATTAAAGATTTTAAAAGAATTATAGAATTAATAATGATTATAATATATATTAAAAATCTAAAAAATTTTAAATAAATATAAAAGATAAAAAAGGCATTCCAAAAAATAAAAAAAATTATAATAAAAAATCTAATAATAAAGTTATTTAATTTAAATAAAAAAAAATAATTATATATTAACACTTTAAATGAAATAATGGGAATAATATTAGAATAACTAGAAGATAATAGAAACTAATATTTAATTACCTATTTTTCCAAAATTTTTAAAAGATTAGAAATAAAATATAAAATATATAACTAAAAATTTATAATCATTTATTAAATATTAAAAAAATAAAGATTATAAATATTAAGAATTATTAAACCTTTAAAGATCTATTTAAACCATTATAATCTTAGATTTTTTATAATTATTAAAATTTTTAATAATAAATAATCATAATAAATAAATAATTTTATATATTTTAACTTTAAAATTTATTATATTAAAGAAAAAGAAAATATTTAAGTAAATATTTTTAATAAACTAAAGGATCTTAATATTAAAAAAGTTAAAAAAAAAAGGATAATATTTTAGGAAATATTTAATAATGTTTTAATATTATTAATGATATATTTGATTAAATTATAACATAAATAGGAATAAAAGATTAAAAAAAAACCTTATAAATTAAAGATATTTTATTAATATAAGATTTTATTATTAAAGATATAATATTATATAATAAGAAAATCTACATATTATTAACATTATAAGAAGAATTTATATAAAAGATATATAAATATTTTTTATATAAACATTTAGGAATTTTTAAAATAATTATATAATTATAGGAAATATATAACTTCCTAAGAATTAAAGGAATAATTAAAAAGGTTATTTTAAATTATAATATTTATAATAAGATTAAAATAATTAAATATAAACTATATAGGTTTTTATAACCCATTAAGATTCCAGATAAATTATGGGATATTATTATATAAAACTTTATTATTAAATTATTTAAATTATAATATCTAATAATTAAAAAAAAATATAATAATATATAAATTATTATTAATAAACTTATAAAATATAAATATTTTATATTATTTAAAAAAACTTATATAATTAAAGATTTAGTTTTTAAATTTATTAAAAAAATCTTTAATAAATATAGGTTATTAAAGAAGATTATTTCAAATAAAGATAAGTTCTTTATTTTAAAATTTTGGGTTAGCCTAATGAAAAGGCTGGGGGTTAAATAAAAGTTTTCTATAATAATTTATCCTTAAATTAATGGCTAAATAAAATAATTAAATCAAATATTGGAACAATATTTATAAAATTATATTAATTATGAATAAGATAATTAAATAAAATTTTTATTATTTATTATATCTTTATATAATATTTTGATTAATAATATTATTGAGATGTTATCATAAGAGACACTATATGGATAATAAATAAATATAGAATAGGAACCATTAATAAATAAGGCTATCCTAGAATTAGAAATAATATCATTTAGAATAAAAATATTTATTATTAAAATCTTAATATTGTAAATTAAATTTAAATAATATCTTAAATTTTTATAACATAAAATGGCAATATATTATAATAAAAAAAGAATTAAAAAATTAATTTTATATAGGGGAGATAAAGTTTATCTTTTATAAAATAAGTAACATTTTATATTAAAAACATTTTAAATTTAAATTAAGAAACCAAATAAGAAATTAGATTTTAAAAAATTGGGATCTTTTTTAATTAAAAAGACTTTTTTAAGAATAAATTATCAACTATAATTATTAATAAATATGAAATTAAGAATCAATATATTTTATATTATTATACTTAAATCAATATTTAAAGATATTAAATTTGAAAAAAATATTAAATTAGAAGAAGATTTAAAAGAGTATAATATTGAAATTATTTATGATTTTAGGATTATTAATAATTAAATTAAGTATTTTATTAAGTAATTTAATTATTTAAAAGAAAATAATATCTGGGAATTATAGGAATACCTTATAAATAAAAAAATCTAAAAGTTAATTAAAGATTTTTATCACTAGAACCTAGATTAATTAACAATGATAAATTAAAGTTTATATTTTTAAAGGAAAAGTTAGAGAAGGGGTTGATTGTAGAAGTTGTATTAGTTTACACCTTAATATTATATTACTACTCCCCTGCTAGATAATATTCTTTTTCTGATTATTCTTACTTTTTCAATTCTTCTAAGCTTTAGAAACTATATTAAAATATTTTTAGGTCTTTTTCTTTTAATAGTTTCTTTTATTATCTAAGTTATTTAATATAAGCTAAAGCCTTGATTATTTTAATATAAAGATGTTTAAGGGTCTTTTTGGCCTAATACTTTTAAATGGATAATTATTCTTCTTTATTTTTAAGTTAAGAAAAGGAATTAATAGGGATGTTTATCTTATTATAATAATGATAATGTAAAATATATTTATTATATTTTTTAGATATCTTAATTATTATTATATATTTAAAATTATAATTAAAATAATATAAATATGATATAATATTTATATTAAAATTAATCCTGTTAATCCATTCTGAAAACTTTATATATTCTTATTTTTGATTAATGTGTTTATATTTTATAGATGGATTGGTGGACATGATGGAGATTAAATTAAAAAAAACCTACCAAAAAAAAAAGATCTTTAAGGATAAAAGAATTAAAGAAAGAAGAAATAATATCACAAATCATACAGACCTACAAAGGTATAAGATCCCAGAAGAAACCTTTTTTTTTGTTAAAATAAAATAAGAATGTATAATATATAATATAGATAAATATAAATAAAGATATTTAATTTTATCTAATGAATATAATATAAATAAATATAGATAAATATATCTAATTTTATTTAATAAATATAATAGAGGATAAATATAAATAAAGAAATTTAATTTTATCTATAAAAAAAATAATAATAAAGAATATTTATATAATTACTACAATTCTTTTATATATTTAATTATTCTTTTATAATTCTTTAATTATTAATTTAAGATTATTCTTTTAAGTATAGTGAGAAAATTTTAGGCCTCTTTGACAAACAGAATTAATTTAATTACTTGATCTATTATTGATATTGTTACCTTCAAATTAAAAAATCCTGGATTAGCTAATCCAGTAATGACTATACCTTTTCAAGGAATAAGTTCATCACAAATATTTTATAAAGAGAAATAAGGTATAATTACCTTAATTAAGCCTGTTTATGGGTATTTAAAGCAAATGGTCTAATATTTAAATATTATCCTAAATGGATATTATAAATAAATATTATTATGATATAAGGAGATAATTAATTAATCTTAAAGGAAAATATAATATTTAAAAAATAAGATTATAGCTTTTTAAGGAAGAATCAAATAATTAGTAAATCTATTATAAAGAATGATTAATATAATTAATAAACAATAGGATATGATGGAAAAATTATTGAAGATCTTATAAATAATATTAAATAAAGTTAAATCAATATGTTTAATAAGAATAATCAAAGGATCCTATTTAATTATAAAGATAATATAAAAAAGATATAAATTTAATATCTTGATTGATTTAGGATATATAATTAATTTAATCTATCTAAGATTGGTTAATATATATAGAATATTATATCAAAAAAAAAAATATCTTATTAAGTTAATAACATTAATGAAAACCTTATTGTCTATAATAGAAGAAAAATTAAAAAAGAAATTGTAGCTTTCTTTATTTTAATTTAAGAATATTAAAAATTAATATTTTTTAATTTTATTAATATAAATTATAAATTAATTTTGGGGAAGATATGGTTTAAAATTAATAATCTAAGAATTAACTAGATATAAAATTGATTCTATTAGGATAAGCCAGAAAAAGATTCAGCTTTTAAACATCAGAAAGAGGCTAATTTAAGTGAATTAAAATAGTAATTATAGTAAGTATAAATAGGAAATCTTATAAAGGAACATTCCATATCTTTATACCTTATGATATAACATATAGATATCAAAGAATTAAATGATCAAAAATAAATTAAAATTAAAGAAAAATATATAAAAATATTTCTAAAATTATTTTAGGATAATCTAGATATGGATATAGGTATATTGGAATATAGTTGATATGATTATAAAATAATATTAAAAGAAAAGGAATATCCAAAACTATACTGTCACAAACCACACAGGCCTACAGGGGTGTAAGACCCCGGAGGAAACCTTTTTCCTTGCCAAAATGGGACAGAAGTGCATAACACATAACATAAATAAATGTAAATAAGGGTATCTAGTCTCATCCAGTAAGTGTAACATGGATAAATATAGATGAATATATTTAGTTTTATTTAGCAGGTATAATAAGGGATGAATATAGATAAAGAGATCCAACCTTATCTATAAAGAAGGTAATAGTAAGAAACATTTATATAATTATCACGATTTTCTTATATATTTAATTATTCTTTTATAACTTTTTAATTATTAATTTAAAATTATTCTTTTGAACATAGTAAGAAGACTTTAGGCCTCTCTGACAAATAGAATGCACTTAATTATTTAATCTATTATTAATATTGTTATCTTTAAATCAAGAAAACCCCAGATTAACCAATCCAGTAATGACTATACCTCTCTGAAGCATAGGTTCGTCACATATACCAGGTTTATAGATTAAATCAGAATGAATCTAAAGTCTTATATATTATATTCTAAAATAAGGAAGTAAAAGGGTTTATATGAAAATTAAAATCATTAGTAAGATATTTAGTTTTTTTAATATTTAAAAAGAATAAGAATAGAATATTTAAACTAAATAAAAAAAGAGAAATAATATAAAAAGATGTTTATAATTATTAATAACTAAATGAAATCATAGTTAAAGATGGACATCTTTTATTATATATTAAGAATTTAAAAGAAGAAATAAGTGACAATAAATGGTTTATATTATTAGATCTGAAATTTATCTTTAACCTTATATAAATTATTAAAGGAGATAAATAGAAAATAATTATTAGAATATTATATGGTCATTTTGAATGTTTAGTAATATCATTTAGATTTATAAATATATCAGTTATTTTTTAATGAATGATCTAAGATATTCTATGATAATTTCTTAGAAAAAACATTTTTATATATTTAAATAATATTCTGATTTATTTAAAAATCAGAAAATAATATGAGAAAGATATATATAAAGTATTTAAGGCTTTAAAAAAAGCTAAGCTTTTTATGGATCTAGATAAAAGTGATTTTTTTGTCTAAAGATTTAATTATTTTGGATATATAATTTTTCTAGGAAGAATCAAGATCCAAAAATCCAAAATATTTATAATTAGGGAATGATTAATCTTAGAAACCATTATGGGAATATAAGTCTTTTATAATTTCTATAATTATAACAAAGTTTTAATTAAGGATTTTAAGAAAATTATGGAATTAATAATGACTATAATATATATTAAAAATCTAAAGGATTTTAAATGGATATAAAAGGCAAAAAAGATATTCTAAGAAATAAAAAAGATTATAATAAGAGATCTAATAATAAGATTATCTAATTTAAATAAAAAAAAATAATTATATATTAATATTTTGAATAGAATAATAAGAATAATATTGGAATAACTGGAAGATGATAGAAAATAATATTTAATTATTTATTTTTCCAAAACTTTTAAAAAACTAAAAATAAGATATAAAATATATAACTAAAAATTTATGATCATTTATTAAATATTAAAAAAATGGAAATTATAGGTATTAAGAATTATTAAACCTTTAAAAATCTATTTGGATCATTATAATCTTAAATCTCTTATGATTATTAAGGTATTTAATAATAGATAATCATAGTAAATAAATAATCTTATATATTTCAACTTTAAAATTTATTATATTAAAGGAAAAGAAAATATTTAGGTAGATATTCTTAATAAATTAAAAGATTTTAATATTAAAAAGGTCAGAAAAGAAAGGGTAATATTCTAAAAAATATCCAATAATACCCTAATATTATTAGTGATATATCTGATTAAATTATAACATAAATGGGAATAAAGGATCAAAGAAAAAACCTTATAAATTAAAGATATTTTATTAATATAAGATTTTATCATTAAAGATATAATATTATATAATAGAAAAACCTATATATTATTAATATTACAAGAAGAATTTATATAAAAGATATATAAACATTTTTTATATAAATATTTAGGAATTTTTAAAATAATTATATAATTATAGGAAATATATAACTTTCTGGGAATTAAAGGGATAATTAGAAAGGTTATCTTAAATTATAATATTTGTAATAAGATTAAAAAAACCAAATATAAATTATATAGGTTTTTATAATTTATTAAGATTCTAAATAAATTATGGGATATTATTATATAGGATTTTATCATTAAACTACCTAAATCATAATATTTAGTAATCAAGGAGGAATATAATAATATATAGGTTATTATTGATAAATTCACAAAATATGGGTATTTTATGTCATTTAAAAAGATTTATATAGCCAAAGATTTGGTTTTTAAATTTATTAAAAAAGTTTTTAATAAATATAGACTATTAAAGAAGATTATTTTAAATAAAGATAAATTCTTTACCTTAAAATTTTAGATTAACCTAATGAAAAGATTAGGGGTCAAATAGAAATTTTCTATAATAACTTATTTTCAGATTAATGGCTAAATGGAATAACTAAACCAAATATTGGAATAATATTTATAAAGTTATGTTAATTATGAATAAGATAATTAGATAAAATTCCTATTATTTACTATATCTTTATATAATATTTTAATAAATAATATTATTAAAATATTATTATAGGAAATATTATATGGATAATAAGTAAATATAGAATATAAATCATTAACAAATAAGGTTATCCTTGAATTAGAAATAATATTATCTTAAATAGAAATATTTATTATCAGAATTCTAATATTATAAACTAAATTTAAATAATATCTTAAATTTTTACAAAAATAAATGGTAATATATTATAATAAAAAGAGAATTAAAGGATCAATTCTGTATAAGGGAAATAAGATCTATCTTTTATAAGATAAACAATATTTAATATTAAAAATATCATAGATTTAAACTAAGAAACCAAATAAGAAATTAAATTTTAAGAGGTTAAGACCTTTCTTAATTAAAGAAATCCTTTTAAACATAAACTATCATCTATAATTATTAATAAATTTAAAATTAAAAATTAATATATTTTATATTGTTATATTTAAACTAATATCCAAAAATATTGAATTTGAAAAATATATTGAATTAAAGGAAGACCCAGAAAAATATAATATCAAAGCTATTTGGGATTTTAGAATCATTAATAATTAGATTAAATATTTTATTAAATAATTTGATTATTTAAAAGAAAATAATATCTAAAAATTATAAGAATATTTTATAAATAAAAAGATCTAAAAATTAATTAAAGATTTTTACTACCAGAATCTAAATTAATTAATAATAATAAATTAAAGTTTATATCCTTAAAGAAAAAATTAAAAAAGGGGTTAACCATAAAAATTATATTAATTTATACCTTAATATTATATTATTATTCCCCTGCCAGACATTATTCCTTTTTTGATTATTCTTGTTCTTTTAATTCCTCTAAGTTTTAAAAATTATATTAAAATATCTTTAAACCTTTTTCTTTTAATAATTCCTTTTATTACCTAAATTATTTAACATAAACTAAAGCTTTAATTATTTTAATATAAAAATATTCAAAGGCCTTTTTAACCTAATACTCTTGAATAAACAACCATTTTTCTTCATTTTCAAACCAGGAAAAGAAATTAATAAGGATATTTATTTTATTACATTAACAATAATATAAAATATATTTATTACACTTTTTAAATACCTTAATTACCATTATATATTTAAGATTATGATTAAAATAATATAAATATAACATAATATTTATATTAAAATTAATCCTACCAATCCATTCTAAAAATTCTATATATTCTTATTTTTAATTAATATATTTACATTTTACAGATAGATTGGTAAATATGATAAAGATTAAATTAAAAAGGATTTACCAAGAAAAAGAATCTTCAAGGATAAAGGAATTAAGGAAGGAAGAAATAATGTTATAAATCATATAAGTCTAACAAAGATATAAAATCCTAAAAGAAACCTTTTTCCTTACCAAAATGAAACAATGACAATAGAAATACATAACACATAACATAAATAAATATAGATAAGGATATCCAGTCTCATCCAATAAATATAACATAGATAAATATAGATAAATATATCTAATCTCATTTAACAAATGTAATAAAGGATGAATATAGATAAGGAGATCTAATTTTATCTATAAAGAAAATAATAATAAAGAATATCTATATAATTACCATAATTCTCCTATATATCTAATTATTTTTTCATAACTCTTTAATTATCAATCTAAGACTATTCTTTTAAATATAATAAGAGAACTCTAAGCCTCTCTGACAAACAGAACTAACTTAACCACTTAACCTACTATTAATATTATTACTTTCAAATTAAGAAATCCCGGATTAACCAATCTATGACGAACCTATGCCTTAGAAAAGTATAGTCATTATTAGATTAACTAATCTGGAATTTTTTTAATTTAAAGGTAATAATATCAATAATAGGTTAAATAATTAAATATATTCTATTCATCAAAAAAGCCTAAAATCCTCTTATTATGTTTAAAAAAATAATCTTAAATTAATAACTAAAGAATCATAAAAAAATAATTAAATATATAGGAGAATTATAATAATTATATAAATATTTTTTATTATTATCTTTTTTATAAATAAAATTAGATTTCCTTATTTATATTTATCCTTTATTATATTTATTAAATAAAATTAAATATATTTATCCATATTTATTTATGTTACATTCATTAGATGAAACTAAATACCTTTATTTATATTCATCTATATTATATATTATACACTCCTATCCCACTTTAATAAAAAAAAAGATTTCCTCTAGGATCTTATATCCTTATAAACCTATATAATTTATAATATTATTTTTCCCTTCTTTAATTCCTTTATTCTTAAAGATTTTTTTTCCTGGTAAATCCTTTTTAATTTAATCTTTATTATATTTACTAATCTATTTATAAAATATAAATATATTAATTAAAAATAAGAACATATAAAACTTTTAAAACAAATTAACAAGATTAATTTTAATATAAATATTATATTATATTTATATTATTTTAATTATAATCTTAAATATATAATAATAATTAAAATATCTAAAAAATATAATGAATATATTTTATATTATTATTAATATAATAGGATAAACATTTCCATTAATTCCTTTTCCTAATTTAAAAATAAAGAAAAATAGTTATCCATTTAAAAATATTAGGTTAAAAAAACCTTTAAATATCTTTATACCAAAATAATTAAAACTTTAATTTATATTAAATAATTTAGGTAATAAAAAGAATTATTAAAAGAAAAAAATCTAAAGATATTTTAATATAATTTCTAAAGTTTAGAAGAACTAAAAGAATAAAAATAATTAAAAAAGAAATAATATCTGACAAAGAAATAATAATATAATATTAAAATATAAATTAATATAATTTCCATAATCAATCTTTTCTTTAATTTTTCCCTTAAAGATATAAACTTTAATTTATTATTATTAATTAATTTAGATTCTAATAATAAAAATCTTTAATTAATTTTTAGATCTTTTTATTTATAAAATATTCCTATAATTCTTAAATATTATTCTTTTCTAAATAATCAAATTATTTAATAAAATATTTAATCTAATTATTAATAATCTTAAAATTATAGATAATTTTAATATTATATTCTTTTAAATCTTTTTTTAAATTCAATATTTTTAAATATTAATTCAAATATAACAATATAAAATATATTAATTTTTAATTTTATATTTATTAATAATTATAATTAATAATTTATTCTTAAAAGGATTTCTTTAATTAAAAAAGGTTTTAATTTCTTAAAATCCAATTTCTTATTTGGTTTTTTAATTTAAATCTAAGATATTTTTAATATAAAATATTATTTATCTTATAAAAAATAAACCTTATTTTTTTTATATAGAATTAATCTTTTAATTCTCTTTTTATTATAATATATTACCATTTTATATTATAAAAATTTAAAATATTATTTAAATTTAACTTATAATATTAAAATTCTAATAATAAATATTTCTATTCTTAGTGATATTATTTTCAATTTTAGGATAACTTTATTTATTAATAATTCTTATTTTATATTTATTTATTATCCATATAATGTTTTTTATGGTAAAAGGGAACGCGGTGCAAGCCGCGCCGGGTTTGGCGCCGTCCCGATCAGGTCAAGTGCTGACGTTCGCCCCACTCGCCGCTTTTTGACATTGGCCCATGGCGACGTCGCGTCTCGCGCCGCCGCATATATAGAACTGTCCTCCCATCTGTCACGGTCTTGTATTCTTGACTTTTCGTGCCCTCCTTTTTCCATGCTTCGTCTCCACCGAACCTTCGCGGTCGCGCCCTCTTCCCTCTATTTCGCTTAAGATCCTGGGTTCTTAATTCCCCTTGTTTGGCTCTATTCTTCAGGCCGTACTGTTTGTATTGTTGTGTCGCGCTGAAATTCGAGCTGGCCACCGCTCGCTCTCTTGAAACTCCTTAGCCCTCTCGCTTTCCCTCTAAACTCCAACTTCGAACTTCATCTCGATTCTATCCTCTGGTCTCTTCAATGGAGACAGCCATATGCAATTCTCGCAAACCTATCTAGCCTCTACAACGACGCATTTGTGTCCCCACCCTGTATGCCACCAGCTGCCTTCTTTCTATCTGTTCACGCAGAATCCCAGTCCGCTTACAGGATCTTTGGCACTGTTGGCATCGCCTCCCTGTCTTGGCTAATTACAAAAATGCCGTAGGCGACGATCGTATGTTTGTGGAAATTAGGAGGCCTCCCTTTCTTAGCATCACAATTCAGGAAGTTGACATTTGCGTCTGCGGGCTGATTGCAGGAGGTCATGATTGGACTGATGGCCAGTAGCAAGACGCGGTGGATGAGTTTCGGCTGGTCCTCGAGCTGACGTGGCCTCTCTAGACCCATGGCAATGCACTAATCCCTCTGGGGCGTGATATGAGGGACAATTCCCCTTCATTTGTGGCAATGGCAAGGCAGATCCGTGTCATGCGAAGGTGTTTGCTGGGTACAGCAGGAAGGCGTACAAGGCAGCGCTGTAGAAGCTCAGCCTGTTATTGGTGCTGGGCTGAAATGACGTGATTAATGGGATACGAGTTCATGCAGAAAAGGGCCGGAAGTTGGAGACAACGATGCACCTTTGTCACCGACCAAGCCTTCTCGAACCAACATTGGAGACGCCGTGAACCATGTGCCGTTAGATTGGGGAGATGATTTGCGGCGGCGACGGCGATGCCCCTGTGAGGACTGTCTCTAGCTGTCTCGTCTGGTTCCGGGCAGTTATACGATTGGCAGAAATACGAGGGACTGAGGAAGCTGTGCTTTGTTTTTTGTTCCCTTGCTATCATGTGGAGGGCAGCTCGCAAATTAGCATGCTTTTATCGCCAGGATGCTGGGGTTAATAAAAAGAGATCTAGTGGAAAACGAGAATACGCTTACTTCTCTAGTCCTATTGCGAAGCCCGCCCGTCTCCCATACGTATATATGTTCCACCTGTCCCTGAGCCAAATTGTCAAGTATGCTTCTTAGCTTACACTTAGAAATCGTTCCATATTAGCATTATTTGCAATCTGTGCATACTCGCACTCCGACGCCATGACTGACGACATGCTAAATCATGAAATATCTGCTGCTTCCGGGGCTGCCACGTTAATGCCTACTGGGAACTCGCCAGGTGATGCCTTGCTATTATCTAACAATTGGGAGTCTGATGAATACGATCTCAGTAATAGTGCATCCAATACTTTATTCCAACCGCTTAGCGAGCTTTATCGGCATGGTCCCAGAGACGTCGAGTTTGGCAGTATTGCTACTCCTGGTACGTCTACGCATTTTCCATTTGCAACGAGCTGTTCTGATCTAACATATTTTAGAAGGCAAATTGTCTTCCTCTATATCCGATTCCGCTCCCACCGCTATCAGTGACGAATCTACATTGGTCCATCAGCAGACAAAATATAGCCAACAGCACGGAACTCTACCAATGGAGTGGGACCAGCCAATGCTCGCAAGCATCGCTTTGTATGGGGCAGAGCTGACATTCGGTGACACACGATATATAGCCGCCGAGATACCCCACGCGATTCCGCCAAAAGTCCCAACTCCTCATTCACCCTGCCCAGGGCATCACAATACCCGTCCTTTGCAATCAGACGACATTTCTCAAAAGTATATGCGACTGAATGGCGCTTGGAGCAAAGGCGATAGCAATGATGAAGCTGGGGGACGGGTCCAGCGTAACAGCGCCGAAAATGACAACACGGCTGATCTAGGTTCGCATATAGATTTCTCGTCTTTAGGCGATGTGCCAAAACTAACGTGGCTTTTAGACGAAACTCCCAAAGATGCGCTTAGTGCTAGTAACGGTATCAACATAATCTCCAAAGAGCCGTTCCTCACACAAAGAGCTATGGATAAGATTGCATCGAGCCAACAGCAACAACCGTCTAGCCCGCAGGGTTCTCCAGCACCATTATGTATTCCGGCGCTACGGCGCACTGGTAGTCTTCCCTCTGAGACTGGGCAGAAACCCGTTAGCGACTATGAATCTGGTAAGGTGACCTCTCATGCCTCACCATCTAGAGTCGAATTTCCATCACTGCCCAGCTCACTCAGGATCTCTACGCTTTCTCCCACGCGGCCGGAAGAAATTACTGATCCACATGACCTGGCTAGCGGCGACAATGGTCGCCAAGAACCGCCAAAGGTCAAATGGAAGTTAAGACCGAGAACGGCAGCACTTGCTAAGAATCGCCGTTCCCCCAGCAAGTCTAGCTTCGATTCCAACGACGAGGACACTAGTGATGGTGACTATACTGGGCGGCGAAAACGGCGTAGAAACCCACCTGGCTCCAAGATGCCAAACAAACGTCACTATCGCTCAAGTGGCTTCGAGAGATCCCCTGGCCCACACAGCATCTCCACGCCGCCATCTTCTCAGATTCATAGCGACGAAGAGGATATTCCAGGGACGCCTACCGCGGCATTCGAGGAATGGCCTCTTCAGGGCGCTGTCCTAAAGCGGGTAACGGTGGGCAACTATACCATCTTCCAGTTGCAATTTACCTGCCCCAGCGTATCCCGAGGGGCCTGTAGCTGTACAAATAGAAATCGAGAGGACCGGCCATCTACTGGAACAGAACTCTCTATGGAGCAAGGCATGTTACGCACCGTTGGTTCCGAGGCTGAAGGCTCCATACAAGATTGCAATGAAGAATATGCTGTGGAGCAGATTCGGGGCCATAAATTCACCAAGCCCGGTAATAAAGGGCTCCAGCTCCACGTTAAATGGCGCAACTTTCAAAAATTGACTTGGGAACCGGTGGAATTAATGGAAGGCACGGAAGCATACGATACATATCTGAAGGGTAATGACATCTCCCGACCTTCCAAAACATGCAAACGTGGTCGACCGAAGAAGCCCAATATGTCAGTTTGTGACAAGTAGCTTATATTATTGACTATATTGGCAGGGACAGGTTGATCCTGGGCTTCTAGGTAAAGGAGGGCGTCTCGAAGGTACTTGTTGATATATGTGGCATGCTTGTGTGTTTCGATTGGTCATGCTCTCGCGTTGGGCCATGAGGTTGCCATGGTGCCTTTTGGGCGCATTGGATGATGCGTCGCGCACTAGGCTATTCAATTGACCATTCAGGATTGTGTTTAAGCTCTTGATTGTTATAAATTCCTAAAAGTTTTTATACTTAATATAAATTTTTTTAAGAAGCTTTAGAAACAACTAAAAATAAAATAACGTTTGGTTACATACAGATAAGATATGCCCAGATACATCCGGCAAAAAAGGGTACGTACCTAGATAAGTCTGGCAGAAAAGGGTACATACCTAAATAAATCTGGCAGAAAAGGGTACATACCTAAATAAATCTGGCAGAAAAGGGTACGTACCTAAATAAATCTGGCAGAAAAGGGTACGTACCTAAATAAGTCCAGGAATGTAAATTATGACTCGAACCCTTCCGCGATCTTCAAACCAAGGCCGCTTTAACTAACTTGTCTCCCATTTCGCTTCCTGGTATGTTGACGTGTCTTGGACACCGGTGCGGATAGATTCGCCACCCTTGGCAAGCTGTTAAATTTTCTACGAGATCTCCCTAATCCTTTTCTCGACGCAGAGCTAGAAGGCTTTTTCGACCCTGATGCGGGTCAGCTTACAGAAAACTGCCCAGTTTTGAAGGGTCCTATTAGAATAGTGTTTCTTCTGTGAGTCATCTGTGTATAAGATATGGGTGCTTGGATTCATCCAGATAGCATGGATCAAGAGAAATTACAGATCTCTTTGTCTTAATCTAGAGATATAAAAGAGATAATATTTTTGATAATATTAATATAAATTATGACTTAGTTCCGGAAAAGATGTGTATAATGAACCTATATCCTGGTTAGGTCAGTAGATTCTAGGTTTTTGTCATAACCCAATAAACCCAAGAGGGGACCCAGTGAAGAAGGCATCAACCGGAAGAAGGATGAACCGATGGAATCACGTGACATGGATCAGAAGGATCATGATCCTTCTGATCAGTATGGATCATTGGGATTAATATCATGATCCAGTAATGAATCTTCGGGATTAGTTAGATCAGTGATTAATGTGATCACTAGATATCTAATATAAATCATATATAAGTACAGAAGAATATATAAGGAAGAAGGAATTTCCTATATAATTAGTCACTCTCTTCATAGTTCTTTAGTTATTAATCTAAGACTATTCCCTCAAGCTACGAGAACATAGTGAGAGGACTCCATACCTCTCTGACGAACAGACTCTATTTTGCTACTTGACTTCCTACGAGTATTGTTACCTTCAAATCAAGACATTCCGGATCAGCCGATCCAGCAACGACTATACCCAGTCCGGGGTATAGGTTCGTCACACTTCTCCTTGAAGTAGATCGATGAGCAGCTATTTTGTTGAGCCCTTTTTCTGACGTAGTTCCCTTAACTTCGCAAGTCGCCTTAGCTGGGTTATGGGTAACTGATCGTGCGAGGTGGGAGAAGCCATCTCTAGTAAGGTGGTAAGTAAGAGGCGCGGATGAGTTTGCCACTTCATAATCGTGTGCCCCACAATGAAATTTATACTAAAGGAAGATTGTCTACCTACCTAGGTAGGTAGGCTTAGTGGGTTTTGCATTTCAGTACCTGTATTTTCGATTCCAGAAACGGAATCGTAAAATTGAAATTCGGTTTGCTATATACTGACCTGACATTGTGATCCAGATTTCCACCGTAAACCCCGAAGAAAGTTCCTACAAATTTCATTCTACTGCTTTTTTGGTTTCCTTTGCCGGTATGCTAATGGTAAAAGCTGGGGTGGTGCGACAACTGGAAATGTGATATTATTCAAGCCTCGGAAAGGTTGTGAGAACAAAACCTCTACGAATCTAGTTAGCCCCGAAAGGTTCTGGAGAAGGGGAATAGGAAGCCAAAAAACGGAAAGCAACGTACAAATATATTTGCCAACTGGTCGAGACCTGCCCAGGGCGCGTAAGCATGAATGTTAAGTCCCTGGCCTTTGGAAAGCAGGCTACCCGCCCGCCCTAAAGATGCCCCAAAGATGCCCCGTCTATTTGAATAAAACTTGCAAATTGCGACAAATACATAAATAGGTACCTACATGCATTTAACAGTGGTAAGAAAAAGGAGGAAAGGGAAGGGTTAATTAGGTATTATTGTAGATAATGTATTCACTACGTTAGCTATTGTGGAGATAACTAAGAATATGAAAAGCCCAGCGTTAATAATCATAAATTTTAAGGTTGTTAACACTCGATCCATTCGACTATGCGCTTCTGTATCGTTCTTCCTAGGTTAATTATGTTTACTAGACGAAAGCATTTCTCAACTCGACAGAAACCATCGTCATGATCTAGGCACCTTTTGCGACAATTGGGGCAGTCCCTGCACCATGTCGTGATACATTTTCGGCAGAATACGTGTCCTATTGTGAGGTCAGTATCACATCTCGTAGCGCGGGGCGTCCTACATACCACAATGCCTCATCCACACGAAGTCATCCATTGAATGAAAGCAGATAGAGCAAGGATCTTGCAGCCCAAACACTTGGCGAATACTCTGTAGTTCGTTGCCGCAACTCGGGCTCGGGCATTCACGAAGACCTGTATGTTCGCACAACGAACACAGTACCTAAAGGAGACAACATGTTAGGGGCAGGTCTTCCCAATAATGGGTGACTTACATGACCACAGTCCTGCAACATATAACCAGTGCCTTCGATGTCTTGCCAACAACAAACACAATTCCGTTCAACGCCCGTCAGGTCAATTTGTGGTCGGTAAAATACCTTCCTCGCGTAGAGGTCGCCACAGGTCGTGCCGGGGGTCCAAGTTGACTTAGGTTCGGACATGTTCGACGAAATTATCTCTATGATCCGTTTGTGGTGAAAAAATAAAAGGGGGTGAGGAGGGAGTAGAAAGAGAAGAAGAAAGGAAACGCGTCGCGGCGAGGGTATCGATCCTTATATACACACGCCCGACACCAACCCCACCGCAAAAATGATGCCGAGCATTCCGAAAGGGTGTGATGATCATCGGAGAGTGCCTAGCCTGGTGTTCATGATCGAGAGGGTAGCGAATTTGGAATCTTCTCGCATGCATTGGCCCTACTTGCTTCATTCTGCTTCTTCATTCGCTGGTGAGACAGGTTAGAGGGATCTTGTGAGGGTAATCAATACCTGTTCTAGGAGCGAGGGCCTTCTCGTTGTAAGTGAACCCTCATGCTACGATACCGTGGCCTAGCTATAATATTCTTTCTCTCCGCCGCTACAAATCTTCCGGCAGTGGGGGGCAGGCTCCCATGCTTCAGAGAACTTCTTGTCGTAAACTAGCCCACGTTCGGGGGCCGGGATCGAGTTGAATCGAGAAGGACACTCTCTTAAATGGTCTGATTATACGAAAGCCCAGCTAAATAAATACACCCATGAATGAAAGAAGTGGCCTCATAAGCCGCTGCCGTCCTAAACGGGATTGCCATTAGCTAACTAAGAAGGCTACCAGTACCATTCTCCTAGTTACATGTAGTTACAATAATTAAACTGAAATAAATGTATAACTTTCTACCTTACGCTTGTGGGTACCGAAGTACTGAACCAGGAAGGCTTACGCCACAACACCAGCCACCCCCTTTTCTATTCAATATCGAGCAACTTAATAGGCATTTATCACATATGAAAACTGGTTACAAAAACACAACCAAGAGGTTCATCCAGAGGTTCAGATTAAATCTATTGAAATGAAATCCTAACTGGGTTGCAAGGAGACACAGTACAAGACATCAGAAACATAAGAGCTTTCATAGGCAAACGATCGCGTTTTGGATAATGTCCTGAAAGTCAACCATCGATGCTTCAGTTTCCACTACTAATATCGGGATTCCGAATCCAATGTATGCGCAATTCTGATATCCTTAACCGTAACTTTGCGGTTCTGGGCTTTGTACGATGGCTGAAGGCGGCTTAGGGCAATGCCACCGAAGTCGGTTAGTCTTTTGCTCGTTTGTTCCCATTTCATTCGGTATTGGCTACCGGCTGTGATTGAGAGTGGGGTATAAATTCCGTTTCTGCAAAGTCCACCTGTAAGTGTGGTGAAGTGACGGTAAATTCACGGATCCGTCGAGAGAATCGTGATGATCCGCAGACTGTTCGTTGCATGTTAAAGAAGTTCAACCCGAATAGTTGTTTCACTTACCCAACGCTATGCCCTTACCAAGGGAATATGAATTCCATTTAATATAGTGGTCGATGCTCTCATCAACCATCTTATCCGAGTACCCTGAATAGGTCTTCCAGAATTTGGCAGATTCACCGGAAACGTGTAGTTGATGATTGGTTGTTCGAAGGATAGAACAATCGCCCCGACACCAAAGTCTACGGTGTTAGTGAAAAAGGGACTAGGGAGAGGGGCCTTACTTTTTTCGCATCAAGGTGCATTATTTCTGTCAGTTGGTCCTTGCGCCAGTTCTCCTCCTCGTCCTTATCTAGCTTCCACAACAGATCGACTTTCCTCGTGACATCTTTATAGAGGGGCGTATTCGTTGTTTTGAATTTCTCATCATGCTGGCGCCGATGGGCCAGGTGCAATGCATACGGTAGTATACCGGCAATTCCGATGCCCTCCCCGATGAGGATTACAGTTTCGTAGGTTTCTAGGCGGAGATCTTTGCCATAAGGGCCTTCTAAGAAGAACCAGTCGAGGTTCCGGCCGGATAGCTGGGCGCTATGCTAGACCAGGAAATTAATTTCTCCTGTGACGGCTTCACCAGGGAGGATCTTCCAGAAAAATACCATCATAGGAAACCCTTGAAGCTTAAGGCGAAGCGGAAGGCCGGAAAAGTAAAGGTAAAAGTACATCCCTGGATAGGATCGAAAAGGGTTTCTTAAGCGGACCTTGAGATACGTAGCCTTGTTTTCAGACCAGTGCACTTCGAGATGTGTACCTGCCCTCCATCGCAAATATAGCGCCGTCTGGTATACCGTCGACAGTATCCATAGTCCCGCAGCGATAAACACTGGTGTTTTGTTCAAAGGTTTCTGTGCAAGCACGTGCCAGAGTAGTATTGTTAAAATGGGTTTCTAGGGCATGTATTAATCACTATAATCTTTTTACGATCTGCTTACCTTATCTTCCCCCCTTGAGTCCAGGAATAGCTACTTTCTTTATGCTTGTTTAACGATAGTACATGATATTCAGTATAGCTTCCCTTCTCGGATACGAGATTTGCCAAGAGCTGTATTAGTGCCTTATGTGAATACAGCACCTTACAGCGCTTCCAACAAACCTATCAGCCTCCATCCTTACATATGTTGGTGATGGCTTCCTATCAGGATGCTACAAGTGCCATAACAAGTATTGCGTATAAAACCCCTAGCCGCCTGCGTACTGGTGGCGGCGAAATCAGTAATAGAAGAACTAGGAGGACCGCAGCCTAAATGGCACATGAGCCTTGTGCTAACATTTCATTGTCAATGCACTTACAATCCATCCGGATATAGCTAGCGTATCTCGCCTCGACGGGCCTCGTGAAATGCTTATACCAGCATGAAGCAACCCTTAAGCGACAGCAATATGGCCTAACCAGACGTGCCACAAATGATAAGTCCGGAGCGAGACATTGGCAAGGTCGGCGAGAGGGCTGGTGCGCCCACCGAGGAAAAGAGGTATCATGTTGAGGGTCAAGATGACAGCAGCCCGTTGTTGAAGGTCAGCCCTGCCTCGCAAAAAAAAAAAAAAAAAAAAAAAAAAAAAAAAAAAAATACCAAGACGATAATGTTGGCTGTTCCGTAAGCCAGCAGGAACATAGCCTGGAGACGAGTCACATGAGCGATTAGAATTGGATAGAATGCGTGTCGATTGAACCAAGTCCCCATCTTTGAACGGAAGATCTGAAGCAATCGAAACAGCACAAAAAACAGAAAAGACGATCCACCAGCAATGGCATACCATCCAGCAACTGAAATATTTGTCGCCATACCGACAAGTGTTGTCTTATCCCGGACGGTATGGGATACAGTTGAACGCTGGAGTTCGGCTACTCAATAAACTGCAAAGAACGGACTACAGTCCCATCTCTTGCGCCTCGGCACGAGGGGTCATGGCTATGTCCTGATGTAGTTACATCGGACCGCGTGATACGTCCTAGAAGCCCGGTGATGAGTATCAGAGAGCGGGGATGTGGGATGAGGAAGCGCTGGTACGCGGAGTGGTACTAATGGTACTCACCTCGTCCATTCCCATATGAGACAGGCTATCAAACTAGGTAGCTCCGGCTTATTTAAGGAGATAGAGGCGGCCACGATACTCGTAGGATGCGTGTGGTATGGTAATGGGATATAGGAAATTGCATTTTGTAAGGTATGTATTGGCCCTGGCCTATCATGTCCATATACAGCTTTGGTTATAAGACTAGGCAAACCAGAAGGTCGAGCCAATATCAAGTGACAAGTGGTTATTCGAGACAAGTCTAGGCTGGCTGTAGTTTCATCTCTTGGTCAAGACTCCGAGATCTATCCGTAGTGAGAGCGTCCTTTCGTAGCGGAGGCGTGTCCGGGTGCTTGCCAAAGCTCCCTCGAAGGCAGACCGCGAGGCTGGAAATGCCAACCGCCCCATCTTCGCCCTTTAGAGCAAGTGCTAAACGGTCTCCGCTACGGATATCCTCTAGCTTATATATAGATTCAAAAAAAGCAGGGCTGACGAAAATATAACTTTACCAACCTAAAGCAGATAATAGAACCTTGTAAACTACACTCTCAATTATGAAAGAAAACAGAAAAGTTTAGAGTCTTAATCAAGAGATAGGAATGTAGTTAATCTATACTTATTTTATACAAGTAGAATCGCCTATCCCTTGCTATTCTATGTTATCTGACCTAACTTATTAAGATTGGCTTCTTCGCGATATACACGCTCTTACATTCCATACTATACCAATCTTGCAAGGCTTCGGGCTACCTGTCTCCGGCCTAACAGAAGAGTTAGCTTGGGCGTTCACAGGTGGCGCCCTCTATTCTCAGATGG
>NW_026250032.1:0-30098 GCF_022578975.1 Hypoxylon trugodes
TTGCTCGCCAGGGGATCGCTACACCTCGCGGAACCAGTGGTAAAAGGTTTAGTTTACTAGTTATAGACGATATAGTGGCGAGAGCGCTTGTATTTTGTTTTTATCTGCTGCATTATTCGTGAAGGAACCTGATATTGCGTAATTTCACACCTAGAATAAGAGGTGAGACTGTTCCTCGAGAAAAGGTGTATAGATGTTGAAAGGAGAGACTGCGGAGGCATGACAGCCTTGGATGAAGCCTTATCACCTACATCTGGTTTTGGGGGTCGTCATCTTGTTACTACAACACGGCACACGTGTCCCGAAAGGATCAACCAAGGATATTCTAGATCCAGTCAATTCCTTGTGCTAGATGCCGTGACGCAGTCATGATTTATAGTACGTCTGCACATCTATCAACTACTGGCTCACGTGTTCCAGGTGATTTTTGACAACTACTCGACCCTTACTCTAGAAAGTAGCAACGACATTACAAGAGAGTTTCCTGCCAAATACTCGACTCTTATTGTGCATATGATCGAGGTATATACATCAAGGAGTTGGTCGCAACTTCGTTAATCATAAGCCTAGTGTCCGACAGCTCCAAGATGCCTTCATGTGTCAGACCTAGCCGTGAAACTAGACGCCCGAGGTCGTGGATTTTGCCACATCCCTTTTGTTCTCGTCCTTGCCGTCCGATCGAATAGATATAACAATCGAAGCTAGACACGCGGCCGCACGTTTCCTTCTTGCATCAACCTTCAGGCGCCGACGCTGTTTCTCATCATCGCTGTTAAAATCCATGCCGTTCTGGCCCATACGCCCCGAAATGTCGCAGCAAGATTTTTCAGATTCTATTGCATAGCTGCTATAGCTAGATTTATACGACAGCTGGTCTGACGTGGTTCGATGCTTGGGCTCGTGATTATCGACAGGTTTCCAGTCAAATTTGACAAAGCCTTCGTCACTCTCGCTCAGGTCGCTCTCGGCAGCTAGCTCGATCTCTTCGGCTGGGACCTTTCGATGAAGGTGCGGTTGCATCTCTATCCCATGCAGTGTCTTTAATTGCAGTGAGTCAATGCGGTGATCCTTCACAGGGGGAAAGTGACTTACGTTCTGTATATTATGCTTCCACCAACATCTTCTAAAGAACTCCAAGCTTTCGTAGCTTTCATCTATAACCAGATAGCTTGTTCCGTGAATTCCGCTAATGACCATATTGGGTAAACGGGAGAATTATTTATTTCGGTTTATAATTGAACATTATAATAGGATGTGAGGGGAGCTATGCTGAAGATCTAGTGAAGATCTAGTAATGGTAGCAATGCGATACCGAGCAAGGGATGGCCGCACCCAGCAATAAGAATAAGGGGCATACGCTAAGGAATACACAGGCCACCATCGTCCGTTTGCGGCCTCCAAGTCCTAGTAACCTTTAAAATTCAAATAGGCGCTCGCTTTCTAGGGCTTTCTCACGCAATCTTCCAGCAGCCCCTTGAATGATATTACAGCTGTTAATTAATATATTAGTAGCAACAGCTATCTTGTCCAAGTGCTACCCGTGTATATTTACAAGGGGACCAGATGTGGGATATGTTTTTTTTTAGCCACGCCGAGTTGGTACTAAGCCAGGACCAGGACCAACACCATTGAAAATAGTTCATCTTCGGAAGGACGAAGAAGTATCTTATTTTTAAGCTTGAGCCCGGAAATGATTCATTGTTCACGGCTGATATTAGAAAGCATCAGGAACAGATTCGGCAGTTCCGAAGTTCGCCTTGTGACCAGTTAAGTAGGAGGCGATCCTGGTTCGATACTAACCAGGTGGACTGAAGACCATAGAATCAGCTCTCGTCAGCCTGGCCTATACCCGTTATATGGATTTGATTGAATGAGAAGCAACAAATTTAGGTTAGCAAGGGTGAGAAGAGGGACAAGCCTCAACTGATATAGGATCGAGGGGAATAAGGCTACCACGAATTACCGTAATATGTGCCGCGAGAGGCGACGCCCGGCACATGCTACCGAGAAAGCATCCGTTACTGCCTTACAGACAATACTCATCAACACGGTCGATTACATCGACATGATACAAATGAGGTAACGCGTGAAAATATGGACCAACTTCGCCTCGTTCATGGATTACAGACTTCATGATGATAAGCGGTTTGATCCATTGAGGTTGGGGCTGACGGTAGGTTCTAGCTATGCTTCTCTGAATGTAGAGGGATTAGTATGGCGGATGAGGAAAGCAGAAGCGAGCAAGGGAAGAGTGAGCAATACGAGGAAAATGGGAGCGAATTAAATGAAGCTTTCATGAGACAGCAGAGGTATATACAAAACGACCTTGTCCTGTCTGTTATTGTAGAAGCCCGTAAACGTTTTCCGTTCTAGCCACTTATCATGAAAAAGGTCGAAGAATAGGTAGGGCAAGGCGTTTCTTAAGGGACCAGGGTATGTTTGTCAACAGTTTTGAAAGGCGTCCCAGTATAATCTTTATTAAGTAACATTATTTTCCCTAACTACCCCTAGTCTTAAAAAGTAGAGAAGTATATAAAGATGGACTTACTGCCTACCACCAGTCCACGGAAACCCCAGCATCCCCCCCAGTACCTATCCTTCCTTCACTATCTCGCCGTCAACACTGACCTATGCCTTCTAACAAATATTTATCTACCCGTGTTGTCGAAAATAACTTCATAATGCTTAAGCTTCCTTCAGAGATCCACCATATAATCGCAGGTCAGTGCGAACCCGGGGACATCGCAGCCCTTTCGAGCACTTGCCAACAGCTGCATCAAACATACAACCTGCTTCTCTACGAGCAAAATGTCAAATCCTACTTATTACGATCAACATCAACAAATGGAATCACATCCCGTTCGTGCCAAGGATAGATCTCCGCCGAGGATCTAGGGGGCGCTCTTCGGGAGGACTCAGCAGCGAGAGCGGAACGAGACGTACCCGACGGACCTAATAGCAGCATCGAAAGTTGCCCCCAGAGACAGCCAGCTACGAATTCTTCAACCGGCAGAGAACCTGCTTAGCGATATCCAAATTCCGACTATTCAGGGCGAGCTTGTTTATCGTAAAAGCGTCGCACTACGCCTGCAAGGTGACATTGATGGATCTCAAAACACTATCAGGACTTTCCTAGCGAGCTATGGCTCTCAAACCTTAACCAAGGAGGATCTTGCAATCCTTCATTTGTCGCAAGCCACATCGGGTCCCGCGGCCGTAGTGAGGCGCCCCGCTTAGTTGAGCCAGCGCGTAGTTGACAGGTATGCCCACAGTTCTCTGTAGAGAGTCCTGCACGCCTTCCTCATTCCAGACTATAAGATCTTTTCCTAGGGGTGCGGGTACTGCTGGACCGCGGTATTCTGACCCAAGTTCCTCTTTGAACATATTGAGCATGTTTTCGTAGGTAAATTCCGTCCACCTCACAATCGTTTCGATTTCAATGGGATTGTTGGCTTGTTCAGTATTTTGGCCTGCATTCAGGCGACTGGCATCGATTTGGTGACCCCCCTGGGAGAGGAGGAAGTCTAGGACTGTTTGTGTCATTGTAGAAAGCTAGCAGTGGTAAAGGTAATCAAAGCTTGAGTGGCTGTAGAGCATGACAAAAATTCGAGAAGAAGGCAAGGGGGCCTTTCTATTTCTCCTTTATTCCCTCACTACTTCGGTTCTGCCATCTGGATGGATAAATTATGGACCAAATCAGGGCGGCGACCGCCGTAACCTCTTCCCCTAGTCGGCAGGCGCAAACCGCGGTAAAGCTAGTAAACATAGAAGTATGCCCAATATGGATATGAGTATGGTGGTATCTAGCATCCTGCGAGCAAGGGCTAAACCATTCCCTCTATGACACGACTGTATTACTACCTAAATGTGCGCTATATTCGTGGCCGTTAATTCTGAAATGTAACCACACTATAAACCAAAGCAGCCGCTATAGGCCTCATCCCACTGAGGATAGCATTAAATGGAATATAGGCTGAGGGACGAGAAAATGGCGTTGGGACTAACTACAACACCGTGACGGGTGGCTTTTCCAAGATAGGCTCTAGGTTCCTCTTTGGCGGGGGTGGCCTGAATAATTTTCGTGTTCCGGAAGCTAGTCTCCTACAGATAAGCTGGAGTTCCGTCACGGATAGTCAGGGACGGGAAGGCCCCGGCGGTCAATTTATCGCTAAAACGATGAAGGCTTTTTCGTAACAACTCCATCGAGTGTCGTAGGAACGCTACGCACTGCTGAAGCTCAGATAACGCTGCGGTTACTTGCATGAATCCATCAGGTTGTCCGCGAGAGTCGTCTTCTCCGGAGATCTGGTCCTGCTTGTCAACATCCCCACTTCTACTCCGTTGGCTATCCATGTCGCCACGACCCGGTTCATAGTCGCTATTCGAGCCCGAGTCTGAGCCTGCATCTGGCACAACCAACTCTCGTAGGCTATCGCTGCTATATGAGGCCTTATCTGAATCTGTCTCTACGAAAGAAAAGAGGGTTATTTTTTTAGTGCTGGAATGGAATAATGCTCATGCATTGCTGAACTTGCTTACCGTTGGCCCAGTCGTCGTTGGAGTAATTTTCCTGTGATTGCATGGCATACATACCTAGGTAGCTAGGTACAAAATCTAGTGCATATAAATGCAGTGTTTCGCTAAACATCCATCTTCCCATCTTATTATGTTGATTGTAACTCATTTATGTATGTAAAATTACACCGCGAGGAGTTCAGGGGAGACAAAGATTGGTGGGTCCTAGACCCGTATCCTGCCCTTCAGATACGGCCCAGATGACGGCCCAGATGTCGTCCTATATATCGCCGCCGTGTCAGCACTGGCGATAAAATGGGCTCGGGCTGAAGGACTTAAACATGGGTTCTCGATAATGCCAAAACAAGGCCTATATCAGGGCCTAATAAAAGGCTACCAGAGACGACCTAGTTATGGTATCATAGTGTAAAAGTGTAGGGTGTGACGGCTATGAGGTCTGTATCTAGCTATGCAATCTATGTACTTATATTTAGAGAAACAATTGAGAGACTATGCTATACCTTGCCCTTATCTCCTAAGTATGCACTTGCTTCGACGATTTATGCTGAATAATTTATCGTAGCTCGCCAAGCGTTTCGATCGGTCTTAAGTTATGAAGCTTCATATCGCAAGCACGAGTTTGCGACGTTATGGCTTGAACCAATTCTCGGACATGTAGGACTACTAAAAGATCATGGAAGACGGAAGACAAGAATTATTCCCGTTAATTCTTCCCTTTTCTAGGTCAAGGGTCTACTTTTAGGTCTAAATCGCCGTTAATTCCTTGAGTATAAATATGCCAAGTGCTGCACTACACTTCTGCAAACTTGAATCAAAGCCATAAAGTTATTATTATCATTATAATTTAAGATGGCCGCAGCTAAACCAGCTAAAGTTACGCGACGTTCGAGTCAAAAAAAGAATCAAGAGAATCCCCAGTTGACACGACAACTGACGGCAATGCAACGAGAAAAGAAGAAGCTAGAAAAGGAACTTGCTGACGTACGCTCAAAACTAGAAAAACTACCTAAAAAAGCGAACGAGGAAGTTAAAGCCAATCTTGAATCACAAATCCAGCAAATTCAAAGCGATCTAATGGATTTAGATGAGCCAGAGAGATCTACTCTAACGCCTGTTCAGGAGAACGAGGTGGTTAGCACGGATACAACACCTAGTGATCCTGGGCAAGGCGACATTCTCAACGAAGGCCTTTTTGTTTCTTTGAACAAGAGGGACGAAGGCGACGAGTGTGAAACACTGACTCTCGATGACCTTATGGAAGATCCAGACAAAGACACCCAGGGCAATGGCAAACGCGATGAAACGCCGATAGGGTGGGCTAAGGGTAGCTTCGGGCGCCCATATATTGTCTGCCAGCTCGGGCCGTCCAGCCTCGGAAACTTCCGAATCAGAAAAGCTAATGAGGTCATCACATCCATCACAGGAGACAGTACAAAGAACCTCAGAGCCTCCAAGATGGATGAGTTGAAGAAAGAGGACGGTGATTGGGTATTGGGGCAGGGCGGCCTGGTAGGAATCCAGGGCGTGGCTTGGCATTATTCCGATGAGGAAAACAAGTTCGAACTACTCCAGAAACCAAGGGGCATCACCTTAATCAAGGTTAAGGTGTGCATTGAAGAAGACGGTGTTACTAAAAATACTAACTGCTGGGTGACCAAGACTGCTATGAGGCGGTTCCGTAAGGGCTCTTTAAAGCTCCAAGAAGACATCATGGTAGGAGATAAGGTCATCATATCGAAGGACAAGAAAATAATGCAGGCAGACCTCATTATTATTAGAGCAGCTATTCGATTCGACAAAAAGTATCAAGAATACATTCGAGCGGGGCGAACCGGAGGATACGACAGGTCTCCGTCTCCCGACCCGGATGCGACCAATTAACGAAGGTAAGAAGTCGGTGGAAGAATGATTGCTGACTTGCTCCGCCAGTGGCCGGTCCATATATAGCTCATGGCCTAAAAACTATCTAGAGAGGACATTGGATGGGTGATAACGCAATAGTATGTCTGTTATGTACGTCTAAGCTGGCCTAGACGTTTTTTTTATTGTGTATACTCGTTTTACGAAGTCTTTTTCCGATTGTTTATCTTGCCTTAAATCGTTCTTCATAAAGTTACTTAAGTAGCTATCCTAATGACACTGAATACTATGTCCAATTACGTGATGCTAGTTATATCTAAAGCATAGAAACTCTTCAAGCTCAAGTTCAAGTTCAATGTTGTGCCTAACCCTCGTGTAGTATAGCAACATCCTCACATTCTATGGTCAAGAGCTACAGCACGATACCAGTCTAAAGCTTGCACAACTAGCGCAGGCCGATGCCAATGAGAATAGAGACATGGCAGTCTTGGCCGACCTCACATACAGGGATTCACGATCAATGCGTATCGCGACGGCTATTGCTGTGTTCTATCTTCCACTGAATCTAGTCATGGTGCGTGCACTTGTATCCGTGTTTCTGTCTTCTCAACTCCGGACGACCGTGTTGCTCTGCCATCCGACTAACCCCTTATACTCCTAATCATAGTCATTCTTTAGTAGTACGCTCGTCTGGTATGGGACGGAGGTCGATGTGGCAGAAAATCATAGCTCGAGTATTCAGATTCGCAGCGAGGTATGGATCGCAAGCGTAGCCGCTGTCGTGCTTGCTATCGGTACAGTGTGTTGGTCATGGTGGTGGAATTGGAGGGAGCGGAGGCGGTCGATGAAAAGGGGCACTTCTTTAAAGACTCGGTCGTAATTGCGCCGTCGTGGCTAGGGAATTCGTGGTGTCGAGAAGAAGGAAAGCGCGTGTGGGCGGTGTAATCTGTACCTAGGCAATGTTTTCCTTGCGTAATATCTCGTGACCTGGGAGCACGGCCTTTCAATCACGTGCTCGCATATGACTTTTATTGGATCAAAGACGGAGACCGCGTTGCTGGAATATGCCAAGGCTTATCTCGGAATGGGACCAGTGAGCGAAGAGCGATCAAATGTGAAAACGCTACAGCTCGTTCCTTTCGATTCCGGCCGAAAATGTATGGGTATCGTGGTCCAGCTGGAGAACGGCGCAGCTCGCTTGTACGTGAAGGGAGCATCGGAAATTATGCTTAGGAAATGCTCATCAATCATCCGCGATCCTACCCGAGACTCGTCAAGCGCGCCTCTCACAATTGACGACAAGGAGGCCGTCAAAGACCTTATCGAAAACTACGCATCTAGGTCCTTGAGAACTATCGGAATCATCTATCGTGACTTTGAAAGATGGCCCCCGCGGAACGCTAAGCGTGCCGAAGGCGATCAGAACGAAGTTATTTTCGAGGACATCTTCAACAACATGACCTTCGTTGGTATGGTTGGCATCCAAGACCCCCTCCGCGAAGGAGTCCCGGGGGCGGTCAAGCGGTGTCGGAGAGCTGGTGTTGTTGTTCGCATGGTTACTGGCGACAACAAACTCACGGCCCAGGCCATCGCGAGAGAGTGCGGCATACTGGATAGAGAAGGCTTAATTATGGAAGGACCGGAATTTCGGAATCTTAGCAAGTTCCAGCAGAACGAAATTATCCCGCGCCTTCGCGTGTTGGCACGCTCTAGTCCCGAAGATAAGCGTATTCTCGTGCGTCGTCTCAAAGATATGGGTGAGACCGTTGCGGTTACGGGCGACGGTACAAATGACGCGCCTGCTCTGAAGCTCGCAGACGTGGGGTTTTCCATGGGCATTACTGGTACTGAAGTAGCAAAGGAGGCATCCGCGATCATTCTTATGGATGACAACTTCACCAGCATCGTGAAGGCCCTAAAATGGGGCCGAGCTGTTAACGATGCCGTCAAACGATTCCTGCAGTTTCAGCTTACGGTCAACGTCACAGCCATCGTCTTGACCTTCGTCACGGCAGTCTCTAGCAGTGATGAAGGCTCTGTACTGACAGCTGTTCAGCTTCTGTGGGTTAACCTGATCATGGATACTCTTGCGGCCCTCGCTCTCGCCACGGACCCTCCTCAAGATGGCTGTTTGGACCGCAAGCCGGAACGGAGAGGTGCCAGTATTATTTCGATAACGATGTGGAAGATGATCATAGGGCAGGCGATTTATCAGTTGGCAGTCACATTTATTCTCTACTATGCTGCAGGCTCTACTGGCATAGCCACGAACAACGATCAGCGCAACACCCTAGTTTTCAACACCTTCGTGTGGATGCAGATCTTCAACCAGTGGAAGTAAGTACAAATGTCCCCTAGTTACTCCGGAATACTCGATACTAACATGGTGACAGCAATCGTCGTTTGGATAACCACTTCAACATCTTCGAAGGCCTGTTACAGAATTGGTACTTTATCATCATCAACTTTGCCGTGTCCGGTGCCCAAGTCCTTATCATTTTCGTTGGTGGAACTCCATTCAGTATCTCTCCCACGAAACCTCCACAGACAGGTCCTCAGTGGGCGTGTGCAATTGTCCTGGGTGTTATTTCCATTATAATTGGCGCGGCAATCCGTCTGATTCCGGACGAGTTGATCAGCAGATGCATTCCGGAGTTCCTGAAGAAGAAGCGCGACATCCCTGGATTGGCGGTATCAGACGAAGAGAGATTCAACGATTACCCCGAGGCCCTTGCTAATGTAAGAGACGAGCTCGCATTCGTCAGGAAGCTCAAGGGTGGTCGTCTGAACAACTTGAAATTCGCTGTCCAACACCCTCGCAATTTCATAAAGACGAGAAGTCCCTTTCACTCTAGGTCGAATTCGATGAGAGCCCCACAGACTCCGACAGGTGAAGACAGCTTCAGCGTCCCCTCACCAGCGCCGACAGGAAACGATCTAGATCCATGAGGCCGCGGTCAAGTTCCGCATTAGGCGCGCCTACGGTTATGGCGGGTATTATCGATGGTGGTGTGGTAACAGGTCGGTCCCCGGGGGGGGGGGGAACAACTGAGGGGCGCGATTCTAACTTGCCATCTTAACTAAAGCCGCGGTCCGTAATTTGAAGCCGAATGGATTTAAGAGTGAACAAGGAGTATTTTTTTTTATTTACGTGTTCAAATAGATATTATAGTTGACTTTAGATTGCGGGGCTTAGTATGGTATTTTTATCCGTCGTCTTTTTAAGCTTGATTCGTAATTGAGGGCAAAAGAGAATAGAATCACTGACTTCTAGGCTACTTCGTGGGATTAAGAGGAGTAATGATATATAGTTAATCTTTCTACTATTTATAAGAGGAAATTGAAGACAGACGGTGATGTTGGTGCTGTCGCTGGTGCTGCCGTCGGTGATTGAGGGCTCCGTGTCGCTATTCTCCTCTTCCGACACCTCTAACTCTGGGTCGAAGACAACCTTTGTGATATAGTAACTCCGCCGACTGCCGCTTTGCCCATTAAGCCATTCTTTGCGGGACTCGATAATATGTAGTCTACCAGAGGTCTGGTCTCTCTCTGACTTGAGAAAACCCCACCTATCGTCAATGGGGCCTTCGGCATGCTGCCTCCTCCAGCTATAAGTTTTTTCCATAGTCTGGGTCATCTTAGGGTCTGGATCGTCGAGGGGAAAGCGAAAACAATGGTAATAGGAGGTCCAGTTTGTTTCTCTGATCTCAAAGTCCGTCTGATTGGACAACCCGTAGAAGTAGTCGTCAATGATTTCGAAGCAGACGGTGGAACCAATATCATAACCAACCAGGGCCGTTAGATGTATCTTCTGGGGAAACCAGAAGGAGTCGTTCATCCTAAATCCGTCTGCACCCTCTTCTGAGTGGGTACCAAAGTATAGATAGTCCTTATTATTTCGAACGAATATCTTAGCCGTAGATTCTAACTGGACCTTGGCTACGATTCGCTGTTCCTCGGCCTTAAACATCAGGAGCCAATTTTCCGTATCTGGTAGCGCAAAGGAAAACAGGCATGATGTGATACCATTTGCATGATACAGGGCCCGAAACTTGTATTTACTGCTCTTGGTATGGCCTCGCGGATAAGGGTTGGGATGTCTATGGCAAGTTCACACCCTGCCGAGCCGTGGAGGTCAAGGATACGCAGCCATCTCCTGGGTCGCGATTCAACGATGTAGCACAGTACCCCGTGGATATACTGATAAGAATCGGCCAGACCGACAATGCCCAGTACATACGGGGGTGCTTGGGAGAGTGCTTGATGCCTTTTCGCCACCCGACGAAGGGCACGTGAGTATTTACTACTCCACTCCGCTTCCCTTGCCTCTACTGTATGCTTTGGCCTATGAAGGATCGTTAGTGTTGTAGGTGTAAGTGTAGGTGTAGACGCGTGTTTTAGGTCGCGTATCGCGCAGGGCACGTTGGTCTTTCGGAGACAACTCACGGTAATAATAGCCTTGCAGAAGCTTTCCTCTCTCACTAGGTATTGAAAGTGACGGCAGCATAGCGACAGGTCGAAGATTTCATCTATATCTAAGTCTTTCACTATGTATGCCATGATTGCATGGTACCCTACGTCTGAAGAGCCGCATGGTGGATTGTTGATGCAGCTCCCAAGCGCGTTCTCCACCAAGACAATAGTGACAAGGCTCTCTTATCGTCCCCCATACCCCTGTAGAGCACTGTAAGCGTAAGCTGTATTTCTCTTTAAATGCATATTGCAATTTATATTACGAATCTTCCCTTAATTAAGACTGTCCTGGCTCTGCCACACCCCATGCGGCCCCCTGCAAGATGATCGTGGTGTTGACAAGCCTGCAGCGCAAGACACAGCTAGGGCTTTCCACCGGGGGTCTCCATCCCGCAACACGCGAATGGCTACGATTCCACCCACCCGTCACGGCCTGGGAACTTAGGTACCTAGGTACCTAACGAGATGCATGCCAGCCGTGATACATCTCATGCACGGCAGGACTAGTATTACGTCTGTGGTCGGAATGCATGTACGCAGCGACTTATAAGTCCATCCTCAGGCCGAGGGGTGAGCTAAGGGAATCAGTGCCTCTTATAAAGCCATCTAACAAAAAAAAGGTGTACAGGATCAACCTTGGCTGTTTTCGAGAGCGATCCACTGTAATGGCGGCACCAGACGAACATTCGCCTCTTCTAGAACCTCGGGGTTCAGCTCGGGCTCGAGCTATTGGACCCTACCTCTTTTACATCTCGATCCTTGCCCTGTGCTTCCTCACCAACGTAATCCCAATACTTATGGAAACCTTACCCGCCTTCTCTGACGGGACGATCGCTTTCTATCTTCAGTCGGGTATATTCAATGACTGGCTACATGCGATTCTTGGGCCTTTCGTGCCGCCAGCTCTGGAAAGCTGCGTATCTGTTCTGCTACGATGCGATCTTGACCCGAGAGACAAGAAGACCAGCAGAAAATCCAAATCACTAGATGCATTTATGAAATCTGCGATGAAGCTACCGACGGCCCTCTTCACGATCTATAGGGTATTTGGAAACCCTTGGATGTTCCTCGTGGTGTTGGCATTTCAGACCGTGGCTACTATTCTCTCCTCACAAATCGCTAACGAGGCACAAGATCGAAGAGCTGCGCGCGAGAAAGCTTTGGAAGGCGACAGGGTGGCGAAGGCGCTGGAAGCGCTGAGAGCAGTGGAAACACTAGACGTGCCGAAGACGCAGGAAACCTCGAAGGCACTGCACATAGTACAGCAGCATCTCGAGGCGGTACTGGCTTCGCCGATTCGGAACGCGTCTTCTGACGCGCTTGGTGCGGCCAAGTCCGAGTTTACCGCCAGCCTCCAGTTGCGGGGGCGAATTATCTTCTCTCGGAAGCTGGTACTCTTCTTGGTCTTCGCGGCATGCGCATCGAGAGAGATCACGCAGGCTACCCTCACCTCGCTTTCCCATAGACTGCTCGCGTTAGACGACCTATGCGACAAGATAGCGGAGAATATACCGAACACCTTACGAATCCTCAGCATGATGGCCGAGGGATCGTCGCTGTGGAGTTGGAAGGGGATTAGGAATATCCATTCCAATTTCTCCAAGGCCTGCGAAGCGAATTGGAGAGTAGATCCGATGCCCATGGGCGAGGTGCCTCGAATCAAGAGGTCTATGGAGCAATTTGCGAACGCGAAGTTGGTCGTTTCGGCCGTCTTGTGTAGGTGGGTTGGACGCCAGGTGTAGGTATCCCCGGATGTTAGCATTATTGTCGAAACTAACAAGACAGCAGTAGACATAGGCGTGATTACGCCTTTCCAGACGATGCTGTTACCAGTCCGTGATGATGGTGATGACGATGACGATGACGATGTTGATAATAAGAATAGGGGGAATCGTCGACAGCGGGGCATTCTAGACTCGGCCAATCAGCGCTTGGGTACTAACCCGAATAAGAAGCTCTCTAATTGTCACGTATGGCACGATGGCATTGGTATAATGAACTCACGATGAAATGCGGAAATACGTCCCTACGCAACCTTCTCAGATCACTTCCAGATTATACAAGGCAAACCAAATTCACGTAGTCAATATGCGTATATTATGTCGCCCCTTGATTAACCTCGACAACCGCTCTCCAGCTAGTAAACGACTCCACCCCCACCCAATACCATAGAACCCCGCCCCCCTTTTCCCCATCGTCCATCCCCGGTCCCGTCGCAACATTCGTCACGCAGCGGTACTTCGGAGAGACCGTAGCGTAGCATTAAGACGCGTCCCGACGAAAATATGAACACCATCACTGGCGAAGAGAATATGCTCACGCAATGCCGTGCTGCGATCAGTTACATTAGCGGCGTCCGGAGCTGCTCGGCAGCGAGAGGCCTGCGGCGGGGGGACGTACAAGGCCTACGAGAAGACGCAACAGTTGCATAAACATAGAGACAAAGTGAACTGCACCGATCAACACGCAGGCGGGTATCACCCCTAGGGCGATAGCAAAGTCAAAAATAATGAGGTTGGGCACCGCTTTTAGGAAAGAGGTTCCGGCGCGAGACAAGAGGAGCAAGCCGTTAAGATGCTGACCATCCCTGTCAAGCCAGTCCCACTGTTGAACCAGACGTGGATGCGTAGACAATAGGGTGAGACCCCAAAGGAGGCAGTGACAACACTCGGATAGATGGTGAAGTACGTAATCCTTCAACGGCGCGCGCGAGGGCATGGCGGATGTTTAGACAGATGATCTCGAAAGTACGATAGCCGATAATACAGTTCATTATATTGTGTTATGCGCGCGACACGGCGAGAGAAGTGGTCCGATTTTAGGATCTGATCTGGGCAGCCCGACGCCCCGACTGCAGCGTCCACACGCCGGTCATCCTCTATGGCACATCGAGATCTATGCAGCACTAAGGAAACTTATGTATGGGCCATGGCCCCGTGGGCCTCCATTAGATGCTTTGCTAGACATGGTGATAGAACAATCTACATGCTAATCATTGAGCTTCAAGTCCAGGCCGGCACGGTCGGCCAGAAGGGTCTCAAGTCGCTTCGACGCTATAGTTCGTCGCCCTGGACTGGTTTTGTCAGACACACGTATCTAATAGATGTTTATTATTGATCTCGGATTATGTAACCAAAGGTTATTAATAGGTGGACAACTTATAGGCACAGACTATCATACACCATGTGAGTACCTTAGTATCTAACACATTATGATTCAAGTTCCAACTCCATTACCACACCCCCTCCGCCCTTCAAACCTGTGAAAGGGAGATTCTCATAGCTTCGTGGTGTGACCATTCCTGTGAGAGCCGGTGCAACCTAATGGCTTCAATGTCTCTTGCTAGACTTCGAGGTGGAAGAGCCGCAAGCGATGACGACGCCTGATGACAATGATAATTTATGGAATTTGCTTTCCATTAGAGACTAGGACGTAGTACATGTTCGTCTGGTTCCCAGGAGAAACTATAAACTGGACAGTCCCGTTTATGGGGACTTGATGAGGGAAGATATTCGAAGACATTGTGAAGAACTGACAGCTGGAACTCTTGCAGTCTATTCGAAAACGTTTAGCAGGGAGTATCCTTGATGAGATAATTATGTGGGAAAACCACAGAATTATTGGAACCAGTTCAAAACGAATTAGCATCGTGCCGTGGCGAGTCAAGATTCGGTGCCGGCGTATTTGTAGCAATCCCTGACACACATTATCCAACGAATGTTCACTGCAGCGTGGGGGCTATAGGGCCTGTTACCATAGAGAGCTGGCTAAACATGCCCTCATAGAGTATGTATCATCCTAAGGTCCTCTACGCCACACGGTTGGGCTACGTCCCCTGTTTCGTTCGGCGAGCCACTAGACAGATCCCAATACCCGCGCATGTCTTACTAGCGAAGCCATAGGGAGGCGTAGTGTAACATATGAAAGCTGTCTAGCACGATTCCGGCATTATTTCTTATGCATGGGATAAGTCATAACTACGGCTACCTTCTACACGTAGCCCGCCAGTTATGGCGTGTGGTATTTCCGCGCTTTGGTGATAACGCGGGACCATTTTCTGCGCTTGCTATATCCATTACCAGGTTTCCAGCTGTACCTATATCTGCTAAAAAGCATAACTGTGGCCTAAGCTGGCCCGGCTAGGCCGTAAGTATCCCGCCACGCTCCTCCGTGGGCCCTGGGCTGTCGGCCTTCCCCTAGCAAACCGCTCATGTCAGTCTCCGAATCAGGAATGTATATACTAGCGTGCAAGCTGATGAAGGCATCTCTCCCGGTCAGCTTGTTCTTCTTGCCACTATTTTATATTATTTCTCCATCGATTCATCAGCTTGTCGATCGTCAATTCGGTGAGGTAGTGTTCGTCGTTATCGTCGTTATCGTCGTAGTCAAGCAAAATAGCAACTTGAATCAGATGCTGAAGGAATCGAGTCTGTGTCCCCGGCTCGGAGTTCTACATCGAGTAGTGTCTCGGACGAGGTGATCGTCGATAAGGACTTGCCTTTAGGTCTTCGAGGAAGAGAGTCTACTCAGTGATGTCCCTCGCAAGACTGTACTCGGGGTGCTTGCGGTACTCCGCAGGCCAGTAACTAGCCGACATCAAAGGCAGCCTATTGGTGGTGTTTGTTATAGTCAGGGACTCGTTTAGCTTATTGGGCATGCTAGCTTGTATAGGAGGGTGTGCGATATGTAAGATTGATGATTCTTGTGGTAGGTAGGTAGGTTCGATGATGGGAGCGCGTCTGTGTGAGCGATGGGAAATTCGTGGGAAAAAAAACTCGTCATTTGTGTAGGAGCAACTGTGGATCGGAAAGGTGGCTGGCTGGTCAGCCACTGCTGGATTGTGCTAGATGAGTTAGGTTTTCTCGGACAGATTCTAGATTTAACGAAGTCGTCTGTATTAATAAATCGACAGCCCGAATCTTTTGCCTGCCGTTGGCTAGTTTCTCTGGGTGACCGGACTTGGCGATCTTAAGAAGCTCCTGGTTGAAGCTGCTGGCTTCACAGTGGTCCTTGTTGATCGTACACATTGTTTCGAGATGGGTATCTAGTTGACCAATACGAGCCAGTTGGCTACTTGGTCAGTTATTTAAGGGTCATAAGGGGGTTACAAGACGCACATGTTGAGCGAATTTATTGTTTCAAGCCTCCATCTTTTTAGAAAGCTTCCAACTGGTTGCCGATGCATGACTTCTTTTGCTTCTTCTGGGGTGACTTCTTCTGGAGTAGGTTCAGACGAAAGAATCAGCTTGTCCATTATGCGTAGTGCTAGTTGTTCTGCTGAGATCTGTCGAGATTGGAACGCCCTTGTCGTTGACGAAGCATGCCGGTGGGCCCTTTGCCATACATATAGGCCTACTCTCACTAATATACCAAGTAACCAAGACGGAGAACAGGAAGGTTCAGCTGGCCATAGTGCATATGCTGCACCCATATAAGAAATATGACTGGTCCAGCGGGTGAGTATCAGCGTCCTGCCCGAGTGGATGATCTCAGTGGCTGTCTGCTACTTCTTATATCACATAGAAGCTAGGAACTTATTTCAGGATTGATAGCAGATGCAACGTAATCGGTAGGCAACCAAGGTGTGATTATTTAGGTATCAGAACTAGACTAGATCCAGATACCACCCAGGTTTGCTATGTTTACACGGCAATATATGCGAGTAATACGCCCGAGGTGCGGCAATAGTTCACTTTTAAAAAGGGGTCAGGTAATCCCATTGTACCCCCGCCTAACCTCGGGTGTTATTAGCTATAAAAAGCGCTGCTGTAACCTCTTTTGGATCTTCTTGATCCGGCTCGTCGCGTATTACCCCTTAGTATAGTGACCGTGAGGCTCTCGTCGATCTCCTGGATTTCGCCGTGTGACAGCAGCTACTTATGAGCGTTAAGACAGCTGCCAGCAGATTGAGCCCCCCACCCTGTGATCTGCATTTCCTGTGACCCTAGGTTTTCTGCGTTGGTGGCTATAGGGATAGGATGTACGTCCTTAGTTGACGCTAGCCTATCTTGTAAATATAGCAAGAGATATTAAGGTGTTGGTACTTACCCTTTGCACAAGTCCGTAACCTGTCGCCTAGCGATCTTCGTATGATTATGTTACGTTGGCTGCAATAGAGGTCAGGTAAGGTCCCATTACAGGGGTACCTGAAGTCCAGCTGAGTGCCCTCTTTTCGTCACGACAGTTCGTGGCCGTGCTGCTTACTGAACATGGATCTCTCTGTTCTATTTCTCGGCCAGACGTGATAAGCCACTTGTTAATAAAACGAGTCCGGCCAACCCTTGAACGAACCCTGCGGAAGTTTAACAAACTGGTTGGCTTCATGGCATCAAGGGCCGGGGGCTTGTAGAAACCATATCGCTGGCCATCCTATTCCTTGTGCCTACTGTCTGGCTCAAAAGTGATACCTCGGCTCTGAAAGAGCGCGATTTCAGCACATGGAAGCATTAAACCATTTCGAGTGGGAGTGCGCAATCTGCGATGAGACCTGGCCGACAGAACACCGGCGGGTCGAACACGAACGCGAAGACCATAATTACTGTAGTGAATGCCGGAAGACCTTCACAAACTATAACAATCTCAAAATGGTAAGTCTTCTCCCTACCCATCTCTATCTAGTATGACTGACCTCCCCATAACAGCATCTCAACTCTCGAACCCACCGCGGCCAGCAGATCCAATGTCCTTTTTGCAGGAGTCACCATACCACAGCCACCGGCCTTACGCACCACATAGAAACTGGCTCGTGTCCGGACGCTCGCGGCCTAACCCGCGACACTCTGTACAAGTTCGTGCGTAGCATGGATTCCAGCGGCATTGTTACCAAGAACCTGATTGGTTGGCACGGCTCGACGCAATATGAGGCTAATGATCGTTCATATAACTGGAATCGTCAGGGTTGGGAGTGTTATCTCTGCCATCGACTATGTGGTCAGTTATCAAGTCTTAATCAGCATTTGAACTCTCCGATACGTAAGTCCTCTATTTCCTTCGTCCTACGGCAAAGAAAATACAAGCTAACGATGAGACGTCGGCAGATCAGGAGGCTCTGTACCACTGCCCGAATCCGCGGTGTGGGAAGGACTTCACGACGCTGGCCGGAATCATCAATCACCTTGAGAGCGAGTCATGCGGCTGTACTCGGTTCGAGAATGTGCAGCGAGGTATTCAAGGTATGGTAGGCGGCAACAGGTTGATTACGCTGTAACCATATTGGTAGTAATCCACAGTATTATATATCATACATAGGCGGCATTAGCTTAGTTATCTTCACGAAACCTTGCATGCCTTCGATCTCGACGCATTCGATCACACTTAGGCTCAACAGCTTCTGGCCGTTAAATAACTGCGTTTAGTCTCGGATAGCATAAGCGGTCTCGACACCATCGTCATCGCTCTTAATGAGCGTTCGATTTAGAGTGTCGTGGCAATCGCAGATGAAGTTGTAGGGAGCCAACTCACAGCGCAACTGCCTCATATGCGCCTCTACTGGTAGGGAGAGTCCCTGGACCACTTGTGGACTGGTAACATATCCTTGTGTAGCATTAGCCAGGCTGGTAGACAAAGACAACAAGACCGGGAGGTTGGGAGATTGGCGAAAGGCCGGGAAGAGGAGGGGGACACATGGACACATCATGAATTGACCCGATTGAATTCTCACTAATCGTCACAGAACTTGTACTATTGTGTGACAGCATCCAGCGTCGTAGGGCTAGCTGAGCAACCCGTTACCTTGCCTGTGAATTGAAATTCTGAGCCTTCAACCCTTCAGAACTATCCACAATGCGAAAATTATCCAGCCGGGTAGAACGATAAGCACCATGCATGCTGTAGATAGATATGCAGGCCACGCCTTTAGATTCGAAGTGGTTACATTGCTGTCATTGCGTTATGCGCTCTGCACGTAACTTGCGATGCGTTTACAAGTGCGATCTACCAGTTTCATCTAACTGATATCTGTTACAAACTGGTTTGGGGACAACCAATTGAGCCATAAAGCAAAAGCTTCCCAGTGACCAACTGGTCACTGTTCCCCAATTCTGTATTATATGTGCTACCCCGCAGCTTGGAACGTAACAATATCATCTCTTCTACAATGCTTAAATGATATGCAACTTATTTAACTTGATTTATAATTACCTTTCCGCAGCAGTTTCTTAGTTATTACAGTTTTGATGCCACTAACTTCTGCTGCATAGTTTTTAAGCACCTTTACCAGCAGATGAAATGGCTAAATCATCCGTTCGTAGCATATATATCGGAAATGGTCGAAAAGACGTTAATATGTCTTCACCTCAGAGAAAATAGCACCCCTACCGTGATAATTGGAGACGCCCTTCATGTGGTTACTCCAACCTCCGATGGCAAACCGTCTGCTTATAGTGTTCGTCTGCAAAAGCAACTACCATCTCGCGAGAAAATGCGACGCGAAAACCTGGGCGTGACCCGCTAGTTATGGTCTCTATTCCACATCACGATGGTCGCGATAGGAACGTTGGCACCGGAGGTCGCTTTATCTTTCTCTGGAGACTGGCTATGTGAAAATGAATTTTGCTGTTACTTCAACTTTTCAAGAAACGCCTACTGCCGTCAATGTGGTACTACTCGCACTCTTGAATCAGCATATGTGCGGGAACCCGGAACACTGTCCATCAGCAAGCCTGCTCTTGCAGCCGTTATTTACCGTCGATTTATTGAATGGCTGGTTAAGCGGAATACTACAAGCAACATTCTAAGTCCAACGCCAGGCACGAAAATAGTCATTCAGAGCCATCTCTCCAGCTTTGCGGTCTCACAATAGGCACACCAAGCATACCAGTTTGGAAATACCTGTGCCACCGAAGAAGCGGTCGATGCTTAGCATCCCGGGGAAGGAGGGGGGGGGTTGAAAAAACAAATGCGGAGGATGCAAAACGAACTCGGCCATACCTAGATAGAGTGACATCTCGTATATCCTGTCCATCAATTAAGACGGAGCCCTCTGTGACGTCGTAAAACCGGCTAAGAAGGTTTAGTATTGTTGACTTGCCTGAGCCGGTCGCACCGACGATGCCGATCGTAGTGCCTGGCTGAACAGAAAAGCTGACGCCCTTCAGTATCTTCTTTGCGCTGTTGTCGTTGTAGCGAAACGCCACGCCTTTGAATTCAATCAAACCAGATCGGAAAACTAGAGGTTTAGCGCCAGTCTTGTCGGCTACGGTTGGTCTCGTCGCCATGATGTCGCGTAGTCGCTCTATGCCGGTCAGGGTTTGGACAAATTTCCGCTCCAAGGCAGCAAAAAATTGGATGGGCGAGGTCACCTGGCCCCAGTAGCTTTGTATTATGGCGAAGTCACCTCGAGTTGCTCGGCCAGTCTTCATACGGCGTATGACAAGGAAGGTACTCAAAGTCCTCCCGGTAAGGAAAATCAGGGTTGTATAAGTGTCTTCCTTTCTCAGGCAACGACATGTAGAGTTGAAGCCCTTATAGGGCCGAATATTGCAGCCCATTGTCGTGAAAGGATAACGGAATACCCTAGGATACATTTGTGTATTGACGTAGGTCATGCTAGGTCGGAGTGGGACAGCTCTCTTGGATGTCTGACAATTATAGCTTCACTTTGAATTGTTCCTTTCCTGGGTCTGTTGTTGACATACCCAAGAGTAATATGCTCTTTGTGGATCTCCTAGGTCGCGATGGGGCATTTCATTATCGCCCTCAGATTTTGATGAATTTACACCTGACACGATTGGCGGCTGGAGTTGTAAATGCACAAGGAAATTTCCACTTCACGCCAGCTGGCACCAGCTGCATATCCTTAGTTGAATTTTCCACCGCTCCCAGCCACTCCCACCCACATCCATCACCTACTTCCACTTCCGTCCATACCCAAACCCCTCATCCCATTTGCAGCATTCACGTTTTCCTATTACTACCCCAAGCAGATGATGCCCAAACTCGACGCCTTAACGCTGGATTTTTATGACTGCTCCTGTTCTATCGTCTCTCAGTAGATGTCTGCTTCTCAAACGCCTTTGATCATTGGTAATATCACCGTGCTTAGATTAAAAGTCTGGAAGCTAAAGATACTTAACCGGTTTAGATCACGCCATTTGAATGCGAAAGATTCGAAACAAACGCGCTTCACAAGACAAACTAGTCGAACTATGCGAGAAAGAGGTACAGTAACCTAAGAATTCAATGATGCCATGTACTAAAAGTCTCGTAGACAGGCAACGTTTGCTCCTACCCCAGCTGGAAGACCTATAATGATCTCGACACCATCATTCCACCACGCGACACCGTAGCAATACTTATCAAAGTCCACGAGACCTCGGGAGTCGTATACATACACGTTAACGAGACGGATGAGTATAAGGACAGGGTAGGGAAGGACTACAAAGGATATACAGTAATTATACCGTGGAAGTCGGACTTAAAATTCATTTGCTATGGGCAGTGTGAGGTTGGAATAGTTGCGCCGAGTAGAGTCGAAGAAGCTGAGAGAGGTACAAAGACTAAGTAGAAGGCTGGCTAGAACCTTGCCTGGGCTTTGCTGCGGCCAACACAGCATAGGTATCTGAAGATCACAAAGGGAGGGGGTATATGCAGGCTAACCTTGAAAATATGGCACTTGGTGACCTGATTCAGATGTCTGTGTTCGGCTCGTCATTCTGTAGTGGCAGATTTAAAGTCTAGATTAAGTTGGTTGCAATGACATTATGAACCAAACGGTTGCTATTCTAGGCAAGGATCTGACGGGTCGACGGACATGCCTACGCTGGTATCTGGTAGGGGAAAGTATGGGAAGCAATATTGTTGTCAGAGGGATAGCGAGGGCTCCTAACGGTAGCTCCTGCGGTGCTTAAGGAGTATAAGTACCTTCTATAATCACCTCTGGATTTGGCATTTCCGCTTCTCAACCAGTCCTCAATAAGTTATCCATACTTCGCTCATCTGAACTAGTCAACTCTATCTCTTGTGATTGACAGTATCACTGGTCTAGTCATCGCCTACAGAGACCAAGACTTTCACAAGAAGTGTTGGGAGCGCTGCCAGAATTGCCAAGTAAGGCTGTCGAGCTTTCTGCGCGATCAATGCTGACTTGGGCTACCTTCATAGTCACGATGCCTCAAGACGATGAGAAAAAAGACGAACACTCCGAGAATCAGGTCAACGGCGACGGCAAGCCAGAGGAGCAGCAAGACGATCCAAATAACACGTCGGATGATATCAGTTCAGAGGAGATGGGCAACGTCATGACTGACGATGGTCACAAAGGGAGCTTGTAATTGGTTGCGATAGCAGGAACATCTACAATGGAGCAGCATGAAATGAATTCAATATGGTGTAGGTGGCTTAGCAACTACTATGCTTGAGAAGCAATTATACATCGTCATAGGCATAGTACTGACAGTACAATAGTATGACAATAGTATAATAATATGAAAATAGACGTGTGCTTTTGTGGGGAACGCTTATTGGTTGGCACGCATCAAAGGTTTCCTGGAATATCATGACAAATAGTTCCGATAAACTTCATTATTGTTGACTTTCGGCAGGTGTCTACTTATGTCTGACACACGCATTTGATAGATGTTGATAATTGACCTTGTTGTCGTTCTTGTCCTTGTCAAGCTGCCTGACTGGGAGTAATAAGTGGATAACTTATAAACACAGACCATCTACTTTCGGAAATACCATTATCCACGACGTGAGCACCCTGGTATCTAACAACTTATCTACCCTTACCCAGCTAGCTCCATGCCGTCTTTGGCGGGAAGTGGGTCCCTTCGCCGCTCCCCCACCACCAAAAATAGCCCCTCTAAAGGCTTGCATCGTACCCGTCGACATTCTCCCACATATAAACAGCCTTCGACCTGGAGTATTCCCAAATCTCTCATTTATTCAAACTCTGCTCTCAGCCTACAATGGCGCAACGTGTCAACCCATCCCCAGAGCTTGTCAAACTGTTGGCGAGGATCTCTCAATTGAGCCTTGACGATGCCACAATCACAAAGGTCGAGCTCAAATCGAAAGATGGCAGACCGGCAAAAATGCAAGTGTCCCGCATTGACTGGCCTTCCGAGCATAACGCGATTGTTGAACAGGCCACGCAGAAGGCTGTTGACGAAACGGTAAAGTCTATGCCTTCTTCCCTTTTTACCTTGCTAACTGACCAAGAAAGCTCAGATCAAACTATTAGCGCCGCAATGTCAGGAGTGGTTTGCGAATACTCTCCTGCTTGAGGAGGGTAGTCTGCGGCCGAAAGAAGGTAAAGCAGGTCTTGTGATACCTATCATAGGAGCATCCTCGCTTCCCACAAAGATTAATTTTCATCATCTGACGGCTAAGCCTGGCGAACCCGAAGAATGGAGGACGCAGCTGTACATACTTGAATCTAACATGTGTATTCGAGTGATGGAGGGGAAGTTACTGTATATCTCGGTGTTGTGCAGAGAGCGGCAGCAGTTGGGCCACGAGAGCGACGGGACTCCGGTTCAACCACAATAATCTATCGGCCTTCAAGAGAGCCTGTGGAATTGCGAAGGAACCATGACGTCATCTAGCCCTCCAGTATTGAAATCTATGAAAGCCATCCATCCTTCATCATTTGATTCTGAGCTTGCTTGTCCACCGTGACTAGCGACGTCGTCGTCCAAGCAGGGCTGACCACCTTGCACACCTTGCGACTCGAAATCAGAAATATTTGTTTGGTGAGCAGCCTCTAGCAGTATGCTCATTAGGTTGACCTCTCCCTCGCTCTGCTGTATCATACCGGCACCGTAGTCATTTTTGCTTGCACCCTGCATGACTTGAGCTGACGGTGATATGGATATTTCGGCTGTCCTGGTTTTCGGCGGTGTCGGGCATTGTGGACTCGGAGAAGGCTGGGTGACTTCTTCTGAGACTCGCCTGCGCTTTCGAGCGTCTGAGGTGGTGGCCAATGCTGACTCGGATGCCTCATGATGTTTTAGGCCGCTCGTATTGCTGACGTTGTCGAGGCTTGTCATGATCTGCACCTCGCGAGATCTGGCGTCGTACTCTTTCTGTGACAGATTGGTGCCCAAGGCTCTGTTGACTGATTGGAGTCTGCCAGGGTCAGTTGCGGTACTATAATGTACTGTCCATTACTACCTACTTGAAACCCATGTAGGCAAGCATGAAGGATAACGCAAAGGAGATGCCTGGCTCATCGACGGCTACCTGTCGCAAGGCTGCGGGCATTCCCTCCATCTTCTTGATAATATGACCGGCGCTATCCGAGTGTTCGGATAATTTTTGATATAGTGCAATATCCGGTCCATCTGTCCACGTGTCTAATTAATGGGTGGTTGAGTCTCAGTCTTTGGTTAGGAAATACTCACAAAGTAGGAAGAGCTCAGAACTTCGGCGCCCCAACACCTCTTCAAGTTTCTCCATCAATTGACCAGCCCACTTTGACGCCTTCCTCAGCCTGGAGCAGTATACCGAGCTAGTTTTTGGCTTCCTCAAAAAGGTCTTGATATAATTATCGACAGTGTCCATATCTACGCCAACCTCCAAGCTTACACAACAAATACCTAAAAATAACAACGTTGCCAATCTCGACACCTGCGTCTCCTGCTCCGCATTTTGCTGGAGACTACTGGCAAAAGTGCAATAGTCGCGGATGATGTCAATAGGCTTGGCGCGGGTTCCTGGGCCGAGACCTGTACCGACCGAAGTAGTCAGATCCGAAGTGCGAATAAGGCCGAGAAATATCCTGAGATATTGTGACGGTGTATTAATACCGGTCCTTTTTCTCTTCTCCAGCCATTCTTTATCGTTATTTGCTATAGGGGTCAGGAATCGGTTGACATGCGGGCCTAGCTGAACCGACAAGTCTAGGTTGTTGTTTTTATCGTGATTTTGATGCTGATTTCCAAACTTTGAACTAGAGATAAGGACGAATTCAGAAGGCGGCTGGGGCTTTCTTGGTAGCCAATTCTGCTGGACCGGAGAAGTTTGGTTGGACAATTGGCGTTGTAAACGTGCTACATGCTCCTCTAGATATCGTATATACTCGAGATCGGTACCGTCGAATGCAAATTTTCGTTGGGCTTCGGGAGGCACCATTGTGATGAGTAGTGATTAAAGGAGGACAAGCTCAAAGCATAGAGACGACTTATATTACTGAAAACGGACACCATTATTGAGGCTCCCGAATGCAGTTAGATTTGGATGGAAAGAACCACATATATCGATAGAACATCACTAATCTGGCACTATTTTTGGGCCCACATTTAACTATAGACGGCTGATTACATGTGTTTTATATTGGCCTTCACGTCGTTTCGTAGGAAGGAATGCAATAATGCAAGGATTCTTACCAACATAGCATCCCCTGTCTAATATCTAGACTCGTAGGCATAGGTATAGCCCTTCTGTTATTCCGGCGTCACAGCATGCAGTTCTAGGTTTATTCTTCCTCCTAGGGCATCACCCGAACCTACCGATCCTGAAGGACTGATAGGGACCCTGATCATGTGCCAAGATCACAGTTCTGGAGGGCCGTCTGCTACGGACCATTGGCCAATGCAAGCTGGCTCCGGTTTCTGTACATATAACTCTGTCTGGCCACCCCGATGGTCTGAAGAAATGCACTTTTATGCCGCTTGCCACCTCTCTTTTCATCATACGCTGTCATCTTCCCCGGCGTTGCCGTATCCCCAGATCTCAATTGGCCGGGAACTGCTCCTCAACCATTGCTCTGGTATTGCATCCAAGCTTACGTTTTTTTTTTTTTTTTTTTTTTTTGCACTTTCTTCATGACTAAACTTTCAAACCAGGCTGTAGGTCTCAAGGTGTCTAAAACGGGAGGAGCTATTCCATCGAATATGATCACTTATGCATTGAAGTTCTAGCTAAAGTGATGCTGAGCTCTCCGCTTGGTGAGGAGATGGTTTACCGTCAGTCGTGGTGGCGCTGTTTGTATCTCCTCTAACTCTATTGAAGAGTCTTCTGGAGTGAATGGAAGGTCCACGGCCGAAAATATATTATGAAACACCATCACCTTCAAGGAGGTCCCCATAGTTACTCTCCGAGGTTCGGCGGTGAAGAACACTTTTGGTTTCGGAGGAGCACGTGTGCTACTTGTTTTTTAGACTCATGCGGGTGAAGTACCATCAGGTTTGCGATTCGGTAGCCGACAGCGTGTAACGGCAAGGGGACCTTACCACTCCCGCATTGTATATCACAGCCTGATGACAAGCGAGATGGATCGATGGCAGGACAATCGGGGGGTTTCTGCAGGACAAAGCCTTGTCCGTACATTCATTGATTTAAATCTCCTGCGCTGTCACTGCTGTGGTTGTCAGAGTTTTATCTTCTCTCGTTCTCTTTTTTGTATTATTTAACATAGCTGAGATCTACTTTGTCCTGCAAATTCGCTTTTCTTGTGCCGAAGCGACTGAGACGTTTGTCTTGCCTAGAAATAATATGAGGAAAATTAACAACAGCCAATTCCTCCGAGTACTTGCTTTCCGCGTTACGAAACTTACCAGCACACCATGATGGCGAAGTTTCGTTCCATGCTCGCCGACACCTTGGGCCATTTTCATCATTACCGTCCATATTGAACTTTTACCATGGCTGCCACAGTGCCGCCAGGACAGGTTCTATTGCCCTGCCCCCTCCCATAGTGACAGACCGAGTTCTCTTCTCTTAAATCAAAACCTGGGCAAAGCAGTAACCGTATCGAGTGTATCTCCGAAAGCCTTCGACATGGGCTGGGATGAGTCTAAACCAAAGAGAGGAACTTGCTGACCAGTGAACCCGGCGTAGTAAATGATTATTACAATATCTTGTCCTTGTGAGTCTCTTCTCTGATTTCTATATATTCGACAGGGCTTCCGCTGGCACATAGAAAAGTGACTACGGCCATTCTTTGACGCGTCTTCGCACTCCACACACCTCCAACTAACTAGTACATCATTGTACCCTAATCGTCTAAAGATCTTGTTCGCTTTTTGCAACTACTCTCTAAGAATGGAAGCTGGACAGCATGAGCCCAGGCGTATGAATGACTACCAGCCACTATCTCAACAGTCACCCTTTCACCCCTATCATATGTCATACATAAATCAGGACCCTAGTTACAAAAGCCCTTACTATGTTGCATCAAGTGCGACGAGTTCCGGGCCCTGTGGTTTCCCACTCCCAATGGATCGGTCCGTATCGATAGCTCCCAACAATGGAGCGCCGCCGAAAGACTATGGACCTCGGGCTCCCTTGTACCCAGTCGCAACCGCCAAACGGAGAGCGCACCGGGCTTCCCAGGTAAGGTCGTATGCACGAGGCGGTTGCTTTTGAGTTCTGACCTTACATATCAGGCTTGCGATAGCTGCAGGGAGCTGAAAGCGAAATGCAACGAGGGACGACCATGCGAGAATTGTCAAGACAGAGGGGTGGAATGCCATTATCAAGATCTGCTAGAAAAGCCGTAAGTCTTAACTAATCAAGAATGGTTCGCAACTAATACGGGTATAGAAAGGATAGGACTATTCTCGATGCGATAAAGTCTTTGGAGGCAAGGTTAACAGAGACCTTTCAAGCAGAACTGAAAAAAATAATATTGGCCCCTCCCGTGAGAGACCAATGCCCCAAAGACGTGGCTACAGCCTCGCTAGAGGGGCTGCCAACACGACACGAAAAGCCTGACTTCGAGGCACCCCTTTCTGTCGAGCAGACCCGAGGAGCTATACCGGAAAACATTCACGCGGTCTTGGAATCGCGGTCTGTCCGTAAATTGATGCAGGATTCGTCCTCCCAGGTCGGGTACGGGAGCGTACTACCAGGGAGGGACACCGATGAAGCAATTCGACCGTCAGTTGCTGCTTCCCCTATCGACGGATGGAGCCAAGCTTCTACTTTGACGCCGCCACCTTCCAACGATTGGCACGGGGGCAATCTGAATGCTAAACAGAATCCTCGGTGGAATCCAGAGACGGTAGAAAGATACGTACAGAGTTTCAAGCACAACGTCCTCGACGTCTATCCCTTTATCGACCCAATAGAGCTTGATGACATGATCTCTGCATTTCTGCGCACCGAAATTTGCGCTGCCTCCCCGTTTGAGGCTCGAACGGCGGGGCAAAAGAGAAAGCGATCATTCGTGGCGGAACGATATTCTCCAATTCCAAATCACGGGCGTCTCTTGCAGACCGAAGAATACGCTCTTTGTTTACTCGTCCTAGCTCTTGGTCAACTCTGTATTCGCCGAGACGAGATTTCCGACGCTGCTGAGGACTCTAAAGCGCGATCTCGTAACCATTTTCGGCCGTCACCCAACTCGCCGACTTCGCCAGAAGAGGACAGAAACGGGGGCACACATGCAAGAGCAAGCCGACGGTCTTCTTTACCAAGTGCTGTTCTTATGCGCGCGAGTCCATATCCGTATTCAGGGGTGCCCAACCAAGGTGGGATGTCCAACTTGGACTATTTTACGCTTGCGATGGGCACTGGCCAGATGAGTCGTTTCTGTCAGTGCCAGCACGTATGCAATCATGTCTCTATCCATCTTCTGGTCGGTTTCTACTACGCTAGTCTAGGGCGCCTTCCGGAGAGCTGGTCCTACATTTCTCTAGCAAGCCAGAGAATACAAGCTATCGTCCCATGGTCTGTGCCCGGTGCTGCTCATGCTTATTTGAAGACGAGTATACTGACTGCAACAGCACACTTGATCGAATACTTCGCTACCAAATAGGTAGTTCATATGCCGGGGAGTCGACCAAGGATAACCAGCTCATCCTTGATTTTTGGATATGTCTGGGACTAGAGGGGTAGGCGCTCCTTGATACGTCGTACTGCATTCGATATTAACCTTGGTCTCTTCTTAGTGATATTCTCGTTACATTGCCTATGCCTCCGTCAGGCCTCCGACAGCACGAAGCACAGATGCCGTATCCAAACCTAAAACTTGCCACGAGTCGAGGCGTTCCCAGGCATGCCATAGAATCTTACATAGCTCAGCTATACCTTCGGAAACAGCTGGCCCTCGTACACGATTCATTCAAACATACCAAATTCACGAGCCGAGAAGACGCCATTAAGGTGCTGCAAGGGGCACTCAAGGATACGAGAGATACGAAACAAACATGGGTGCCCCAAGGCTCGCGATGGAAAGACGGCGACCCTCCGACGAAGGATGCACCATCCGCAAGGCTTCGTGCAATGTACTGGATAACACAAATCGTTCTATACATCCCCTTTCTCAGAGTCGTGCTCGAAAGTGAGGCCGTTCCTGCGAATCTCTACCCGGTGCCGCCACCAGTTGATACCTGGATCGGCCCCGACGTAGACGATGTCAAAATCAAGCAGGACACCAGGACGATATCGTATGCCAAGCTAGCCATCGAGGCTTTGGTCGAGAACACGCGGGCATTTCACGGGATTGATCGATCACACTTGGTGATACTAAACTTGCTAAACATGGCTCATACGTACGTCCTTGTTCATGACTTGTTGAGGTATGGTCTGCTCATGCTAATGATCTAGCCAATGCAAGAATCTTCTGATTCTAGCCGCCTGCTCCTACGACCCCATCCTCTCCGAGTTCATCGACCGTGAGACCTTGCGCACTCTATTCGATTGGACTATATCCTTGATCCAGATGATTCCTTATCCGAGCAGCGAACTGGTGGCTCAGACAAGAAACCTCATTCACGCGGAGAAGCACCTGGGTTTCACACACGGGTGATAACACAACAGGACAGCGTTAGCGCCACCTTATGCACAACAAGTGTGAAATACTTGTACCAATGAGATCGAGTAATGGTACTCGGTATATGTGGTATCGACTGTACCACTAATAGGGTTAGCTCTGCTACCCGCTCGAGAATATGTATAAATATCGTAGATAGCTTAACTGGGAAGCTTGCTCTTACATGCTTCGGTAGCTGACGTGGTTAGACTAAATTGGCTATGATGGATGACTCCCAATGTCTGTTTTCTAACTGCCGCAATCTCCATGGATCAGACTTCCTATGGTCGATCTGAGCTAGGTCATCTGATGACTGCAGCTATGTGACGATAGCGTGCAGGGCATAATGTGACTTATATGCGGAATACCACACTAATGGAGCGACTCATAGGTGTAGGTAGACCGGTAGCCAACAGCGCGCCGATATATCCTCCGCATCCGTGTTCCCCGGTATCCCACAGGGAGACCTACCTAGTGCTGGTAGCCTTGTTCATAATAGCTGGCCGGCTGTTGAATTGCATCAGGATCA
>NW_026250033.1:0-27199 GCF_022578975.1 Hypoxylon trugodes
TTTATATTTTTATAATGATTTTTAAAGTTAATTATTTTTTAATTATAAATATTTTAGATTTTTATATCTTAATTTTTTTTTTAGAAAAATTATATATCTAAAATAATTAAATTTTTAAACAAAAAAGTCATTCTTATTTAAGTCCATAAAAAACTTAACTTTTTTTAAGGTTTTAAATATTTTATATATATATATATTTTTATATTATTTTCTGATTTTTAAATAGATTAAAATATTTTTTCTAAAAAATTATTATAAAATATCCTAAATTATTTATTAAAAGATAATTAATATATTTATAAATCTAAATAATTATATAATATTTTAATAATTATTTTCTATTTATTTCTTTAATGATTTATATAAAATTAACAATGAATTTTAAATTTAATAATATAAATTATTTATCATTATCTATTTTTTTTTTAGATTTTTAATATATAATAAAAGATATTTATTTTTAATTATTATCTCATTTAATTATTAATAGTCATAAATATCCTTTTATATTATTTCCTTTTTTAATTTAATTTAGATATTTTATTTTTATTTTTTTCAATATTAAAAATATTAAATATCCTCTTAATAATTTTAATTTTTATATAAACCCTTTTATTTCCTTATTTTAGAATATAATATATAAGATTTTCAATTTATCCTAATTTAATTAATAAATTTAATATAATTTTATAATTATATTAATTATATTCTGGTATATTTATGTTTATATCTGGATTATTTTAAAATAATTTAAGAAATATTTTTATATATATTTTTTTAATTTTAATTTATTTTTGATTATTTGATTCTTTTATATTAATTTATTATATTATAAGATATAAAGATATGGAATATTCTTTTATAATATTGTTTATTTCTAACTCCTATAGTTGGTATTTTAATTTGCTTAAATTGGCCTTTTTCTGATACTCAGAGATTGAATTTTCTTCTAACTTATCTCAATAGAGTTAATAATATATTTAATCAATTTTTAGGTTACTAATTCTGAAGTATATATTTTTTAGAATTATATTATAATTTATATTAATAATATTAAAAGATATTATTTCTTTGTGTCTTTAAATTAAAATAAAAAAAGTTATAGTTTCTTTTTTAATCCTTTCTTTATTATAAATAATAAGGCTTTTATTAATATTATTGATTTAGTAAAGTGTCTTCTTTATTTAATATAGTATTTTATATTTGTTAATTAATTTTAGATTAATTAGGTTTATTATGTATCTTAAGTTAATTAATATGTTAAACCTATATTCCTCTTATATTAATTTTATGATTAATTAAGATTCCTTAATTATCTTTATTAAATATATTACTTTATTTTTATTATTCAATAAGATTTATAATGTTTTTAATAACTTTTTTATTATTTTTTATTATTTATTAATTATATTTATTATTTTGTTCTTTTTTAGAAAATTAATCTTTTATTTTTTAAATATTATAATATTAATTATTTATAACATTTATCTAAAATGGTATTTAAATATTAAATAATTTATCTTAAATATCTCTAGATATATTTAATTAAGATTATTTTTTTTATTTTTTTTTATAAAATAATATGTAAATAATTTTATTTATGTTTTTATAATAATATTATATAAATCTTTAATCCTATTCCTTTTTAATTACTTCTTTATAATCTAAATCCTTAAGCATCTTTATAATAAATAATATTAATATTCCTTATCTCTTAAATAATTTTATAGACTTATTTTTGATTTTATTTTCTACATTTCTAAATCTATTTTTAATTACTTTTAAGTATACATTTAAGATTTTATTAATCACTGAAATAATAATAATAATAATCTATTAATTCTAATTTAAGAATCTAATTCTATCTTTTTTTATTATTAAAATCTTATTAATTTTATATTATTTATTAATATATTTATATTTTATTAAAATATATTAAAATGATATTTTTATTTTATAATAATATAATGAAGATATTTTAATTATTAATTTATATTAAGAATATTATTTATTTTTTAATTTATTTTTTTTAATAGTTTAATTATTTTTAAAAAAAAGGCTAGATTTAGTTAAGAAAATATTTATATTTTTGGAATCTTTTATACTTATTTTACTTTATTTCTATAATTAATTTAATTATTTTAAAAATTCTTTAAGATTTTCTTTAGATTATTTAAAAGATTTAATATGATTTAATATGAAATATTTTTAAAATAAATAATCTTAATAATATAATTACTATATTAATTAATTTTCTTTTTTGGGATCTGTGCTTATTTTTTGGATTTCTTATTATTATTAATTGTATTAAGGTTCTGAGTTTTAATTGTGTTTTTTTTTAATTCTTTATTATTTTAAAGCTTTTTTTTCTTTCATTATATCTTTTATATAATTTATTATTATAAAAGATTATTTTAATTATATATTTATCAATAATAATAGGTTATTCTTCCTTAAAGAATTTATCTTTTATTTAAATAGTTATTTTTTTATAAAGACAATTAAATTATATATTTTTAAGTAATTATTTTATGGTAATTAATTATTTACATTTTATTATATAAACAATAGGGTTTTTTTTATTAAAAATGGTAAATGATCTTCTATGTTTTTTCTTTTCGAAATAATTTATTAAATATTATTTATATTTTACTTTCAAAATGTTTATATAATTTAAAAATATATTAGGATTTTTTTAATTCTTTTTTAATAATATTAAAATCGGGTTTTAGAATTAATTAAAATTATGTTAATATAATTTTATTTAAGAATTAAATACTAATAAATATTTATTATTGTTTTTATAATAAATTTTCCTTATAAAAGAATCAATAAAGTTTTATATATATAAATTAATCTTTAATATTTGAAATTCTATTATAAATTAATAAATAAAAACAATTATTATTTTTTCTTTTTTTAATTAAGATTTTTCATTTCTTTTTTTTATCTCTATTATCTTTATTATCATTATTATTTAATAATTTAAAGGATATCAAAGATTAAAAAAATATTAATTATTAAAAAACTTTTAATAAAAATCCCTTAAAAACCTTCCTTTATTTAATTTCCTTTAATATTAATTCCTTTTTAAATCTTTTAATTTTTATAAAAATAACTATAATCTTCACCTCTTAATCAAAAATCTCTTCCTTTTAATTATCTTTTTTTATTCTAACCTTAATCTTCTTTTAAATCTTTGATTTTAAAATTTATAAATATATTTTCAAAGATATTATCTTATTAATAAATCAAAATATCTCCTTTATAGATAATAAATTTTAAATAATATAAATAAATATAGATATTTTAGATAATAATAGGTTAAATTATTATAGATTATTTAAATCCTTATTCTAAAATTCTTCTTGATTTGATTCTTCTTTGTTCTCCAGGTCAGTATTTATTAATTTATTTTATATTTAATTATAATACCTTTCAAATAAAATTTTTAAAAGATATAAAAATTTTTATTTTATTTTTAAAAATTAATGAAATAAGAGAAGATATTATAAACCAAAGAAATCCATTATAATTAAAGTAGGTATTTTCTAAGCAATCATAACTAAATCATGGAAGAATCATAATATATATGATTTATATAATCTTATTAATTTAATTGATCTAATAAGATTAATTAGATTAATTAGATTATAATAATAATAAATTTTAAAAAGAAAAAAAAAGAATAATTATATAATTATAAACATTTCTTATATATTTAATTATTCTTTCTATAATTTTTTAGTTATTAATTTAAGATTATTCTTTTAAATATAATAAAAAGATTTTAAACCTTTTTGACAAATAAAACTTATTTAACTATTTAATTTATTATTAATATTATTATCTTTAAATTAAAATACCTTAGATTAATCAATTTAATAATGATTGTGTCTTTTTAAAGTATAGGTTTATCATATTTTAATAATTTTTTAATTAATATTAATATTAGGTTAAAAAATGATATGAATTATTTACAAAATATCTTATTACCATTATTAATTAAATCTTCTTTTATTTTATTAATCTTTAAAAATAAGACAGAAAATTAATTGTCATAAACCACATAGGCTTACAGAGGCGTAAGACCTTGGAAGAAACCTTTTTCCTTGCCGAAATAGGGTCATGACAATAGGAATATATGACACATAACATAAATAAGTATAAATAAATATATCTAATTTTATTTAATAAATATAATAAAGATAAGTATAGATAAAGATATTCAATCTTATTTATAAAGAAAATAATAATAAAGAATATCTATATAATTATTATATTTTTTTATATATTTAATCATTTTTTTATAATTTTTTAATTATTAATCTAAGATTATTTTTTTAGATATAATAAAAGGATTTTAAGTTTTTTCAATAAATAAAATATATTTAATTATTTAATTTATTATTAATATTATTACTTTTAAATTAAGAAAATCCTGGATTAATTAATTTAGTAATAATTATACCTCTTTGAGACATAGGTTTATCATATTTTAATAATTCTTTAATCAATATTAATATTAGGTTAAGAAATGGTATAAATTATTTATAAAATATCTTTTTATTATTATTAATTAAACCTTCTTTTATTTTATTAATCTTTGAAAATAAAATAGAAAATTTCTATATCTTTTAAGAGTTATTTTTTAAGGAATATTACAATTAGATATGAAATAAATTAATAAATCCTAACCTAAAAAATAAAGAAAGGTTAGATAAAAAAGAATTCTAAAATAAAGACCTAAATGATTTATAATAACTTAATCTATTATTACCTAGAATACCTATATTTATTTATATTATTTAAGATTTGTTACTAATAGAGAAAATATTTTAATTTATTAATAAAATAGTGTCTCCTAAGACACACTTATAAGTCCTAGAATTAGAAATATAGGAAGAAATTAATATTAGAATAAAAAAAGATAACCAAAAAAAAAAGAGATTTTTAATTAACAAATTAAAACAATGGTTACCTTTAAGGAGGTTAAAAGGCTTAAAAAGGAATTAACTCTAAAAAAGGTTAGATTAAGGAAGGTCCTTAAAGGATCCCCATCGGGAATCTTTTAATAACCAACCCCTCCCCAACCTTCAGCACCCCCTGGACCTCCAGATGATAGTAACGATAAAGAAGAAGATAAGAAAGAAAAGGAAAACGGAAGATCCCAATTAAGAAAAAAAAAACAATAACCCCTTTTCCATTTATTAAAGGATATAAACCAGCAAACCTATTAACCTATAATAAGACTTTAAATATTAAAGATTAACTTATACATATAAAATTTTATCTATTTTTTTATAAGGAAAACCTACCACAAAAAGAATAATAGATATTTATTATTGTTTAATTTTTAAATGAAACAGCCCTTACATAGTTTTAATCCATTTTAGAAAACCATTTTAATATTATTAAAAAAAAATAAAAAAAGTTTTAATATATCTTTAAATTATATGAATATTTTGAAAATAAGATGTGAATAATGTTTGATAAATTATTTAAAAAAGAGGAAATATGGAAGGCCATTTGTTACCTCAAATAGAAAAGACAAATTATATTCTATATGGCAAAATTTAAACAATTTACAGCTATAAGATAATTATTTAAAAATATATAATTTAATTATTTTTATAAGGGAATGGCTACCTAGATAAAAAATAAACTTTTTAAAAAGGAATAACCTATTATCATCAACAAATATATAACCAGGGTGATTCTTCATGATAATAGGTTATATAAAAGGTATAATAAAAAGAAGAAAGGTTTTAAAATAATAAAAAATCAGGGAAAAAAGGAATTAACTAAGACTTAAAGCCTTAATATAATTAATAATAATAAAAAATCCAAAAAAGATTTAAATAAAATCAAATGTTATAATTACCAGGAAATAAAACATTATAAGAACCAATATAAAAAACCCAAAAAATAGCCACAAATCCCAGAAAGAAGATCAGCCAATACGATAATAACAACATTAGGATCCTTAACCCTAGGAATATTTAATATTGTTAAAAAAGAAGAAAAATAAAAAAGCCTACTACCAAATTATAATAAAATTATTTAATAAATAGAAATAGAAAACTTTGTAGATTAAATAAATTAATTATAAGATCTTGGTATAATAGATATAAAGGATTCTAAAAAAAAAGAAATAAATATATCTTCAGAAGAATCTAGTTCTTCTTTGAATAAGTAAAGATCATTATAAAATATGGATTAGAATATAGAAAAAAAAGTAAAAAAAAAGTAATATTTTTAATATAAGTTAATAATTAAAACATCTTTATTATATTATTATTAAATAAAAATATTATTTTAATATATTTTAATAAAATATAATTATATTAGTAAATAATATAGAATTAATAAGATTCTAATAATAAAAGAAGATAGAATTAAATCTTTAAATTAAAATTAATATATTATGTATGGTTAATTAAACAAATAAATTATTATTATTATAATTTTGGTAATCTAATAGACGTAAGATATATATTTAAAAATAATAAAATATAGACCTAAAAATACAAGAAATAAAATTGTAAGAGAGTCTACAGAATCATCACTAAAAGAATATTTAAAAGATAAGGAATATTAGAACCATTTATCTTAAATATATTCAAAAATCTGGATTATAAAGGGGTAATTAGAAATGGATAGAACTAGGAATTTATATGACAATATTATAAGAATATATATAAGGTCTTTTATATATTATTTTATAAAGAAAAATAAAATATAATCACTTTAATTAAACCTATCTATAAATATTTAAAATAAATGGCTTAATATTTAAATGCTATTTTGGATGAATATTATGAATAGATATTATTATAATATAAAGAGATGATCAATTAATTTTAAAAAGAAATATAACATTTAAAAAATAAGATTATAATTCTTTAAGGAAAAACCAAATAACTAATAGACCTATTATAAAGAATAATTGATATAATTAACAAATAATAAAATATAGTGGAGAAACTGTTAGGAATCTTATAGATAATATTAAACAAAGTTAAACTAGTATGTTTAATAGGAATAGTTAAAAGATCTTATTTAATTATAAAGATGATATGGAAAAAATATAAATTTAATATTTTAATTAATTTAGGATATATAGTTAATTTAATCTATCTAAAATTAGTTAATATATATAGAATATTATAAAAAAAAAGAAGATACCTTATTAAGTTAATAATATTGATAAAAGCTTTATTACCTATAATAAAAAAAAAGTTAAAAGAAAAATTATAGTTTTCTTTATTTTAATCTAAGGATATCAAGAATTGATATCCTTTAATCTTATTAATATAAATTATAAATTAATTTTGGAGAAGATATGGTTCAGAATTAATAACCCAAGAATTGATTAGGTATATAATTAATTTTATTGGGATAAATCAGAAAAAGATTCAGTCTTTAAACATTGGAAAAAGGCTGACTCAAATAAATCGAAATAATAATTATAGCAAATACAAATAAATAATCTTATAAAAAAATATTCTATATCTTTATATTTTATAATATAACATATAAATATCAAAGAATTAAATAACTAAAAACAAATTAAAATTAAAGAAAAATATATAAAAATGTTTTTAAAATTATTTCAAGATAATCTAAATATAGATATAGGTGTACCAGAACACAATTAATATAACTATAAAATCATATTAAAAAAAGGAGAATATCCAAGATTATATCAAATTTACAAATTAAATCAAAATAAATCCAAAACTTTATACATTATATTTTAAAATAAAGAAATAAAAAGATTTATATAAAAATCAAAATCATTAATAAGATATTTAATTTTCTTAATATTTAAAAAAAATAAGGATAGAATATCTAAATTAAATAAAAAAAGAGAAGTAATATAGAGGGATATTTATGATTATCAATAATTAAATAAGATCATAATTAAAGATGAACACCCTTTATTATATATTAAGAACCTAAAAAAAGAAATAAATAATAATGAATAATTTATATCATTAGATCTGAAATTTATTTTCAATCTTATATAAATTATTAAAAAGAATAAATAAAAAATAATTATTAGAATATTACATAATTATTTCAAATGTTTAGTAATATTATTTAAGTTTATAAATATACTAGCCACCTTTTAACAAATAATCCAGGACATTTTACAACAATTTTTTAGAAAAAATACCTTCATATATTTAAATAACATTCTAATCTATTTAAAAACCAGAAAATAATATAAAAAAGATATATATAAAATATTTAAAACCTTAGGAAAAATTAAGTTTTTTATAGACCTAAATAAAAGTAACTTCTTTATTTAAAAATTTAATTATTTTAGATATATAATTTCTCTAAGAAAAATTAAGATCTAAAAATCTAAAATATCCATAATTAGGGAATAACTAACTCCAGAAACCATTATAGAAATACAAGCCTTCTATAACTTTTATAATTATAATAAAATCCTAATTAAAGATTTTAAAAAAATTATAAAATTAATAATAATTATAATATATATTAAAAATCTAAAAGATTTTAAATAAATATAAGAAATAAAAAAGACATTTTAAAAAATAAAAAAGATTATAATAAAAAATTTAATAATAAGATTATTTAATTTAAATAAAAAAAAATAATTATATATTAATATTTTAAATAGAATAATAAGAATAATATTAGAATAATTAAAAAATAATGGAAAATAATATTTAATTATCTATTTTTCCAAAACTTTTAAAAAATTAAAAATAAGATATAAAATATATAACCAAGAATTTATAGTTATTTACCAAATATTAAAGGAATGAAAATTATAGATATTAGGAATTATTAAACCTTTAAAAATCTATTTAGATTATTATAATCTTAAATCTCTTATAATTATTAAAATTTTTAATAATAAATAATCATAATAGATAAATAATTTTATATATTTTAATTTTAAAATCTATTATATTAAAAAAAAGGAAAATATTTAAATGGATATTTTTAATAGATTAGAAGATCTTAGTATTAAAAAAGTCAAAAAAAAAAGATAATATTCTAAAAAATATCTAATAATATCTTAATATTATTGATAATATATTTAATTAAATTATAATATAAATAAAAATAAAGAATTTTATTATTAAAAATATAATATTATATAATAGAAAAATCTATATATCATTAATATTATAAAAAAAATTTATATAAAAAATATATGAATATCTTTTATATAAATATTTAAGAATTTTTAAAACTATTATATAATTATAAAAAATATATAATTTCCCAAGAATTAAAAAAATAATTAAAAAGATTATCTTAAATTATAATATTTATAATAAAGTTAAAAAAATTAAATATAAATTATATAAACTTTTATAATTTATTAAAAATTCAAATAAATTATAAGATATTATTATATAGGATTTTATTATTAAATTATCTAAATTATAATATTTAATAATTAAAGAAAAATATGATAATATATATGTTATTATTAATAAATTTATAAAATATGGATATTTTATATTATTTAAAAAAATTTATATAATTAAAGATTTAATTTTTAAATTTATTAAAAAGATCTTTAATAAATATAGATTATTAAAGAAGATTATTTTAGATAAAGATAAATTCTTTATTTTGAAATTTTGGATTGATTTAATAAAAAGATTAAAAATTAAATAAAAGCTTTTTATAATAAGTTATCTTTAGATTAATAACTAAATAAAATAATTAAATTAGATATTAAAATAATATTTATAAAATTACATTAATTATAAATAAAATAATTAGGTAAAATTCCTATTATTTATTATATTTTTATATAATATTTTAATGAATAATATTACCAAGATATCATTATAGGAAATATTGTATAAATAATAAATAAATATGGAATATAAATCATTAATAAATAAGGCTATCCCAAAATTAAAAATAATATTATCTTAAATAAAAATATTTATTATTAAGATTCTAATATTATAAATTAAACTTAAATAATATTTTAAATTCTTATAGAAATAAATAACAATATATTATAATAAAAAAAGAATTAAAAGATCAATTTTATATAAAAGAAATAAGGTTTATCTTTTACAAGATAAGTAATATTTAATATTAAAAATATCATAGATTCAAATCAAAAGATTAAACAAGAAATTAAATTTTAGGAAATTAAAATCCTTCTTAATTAAAAAAATCCTTTTAAATATAAATTATTATTTATAATTATTAATAAATATAAAATTAAAAATTAATATATTTTATATTATTATAGTTAAATTAATATTTAAAAATATCAAATTTAAAGGAAATATCAAATTAAAAAAAGATCTAAAAAAATATAATATTAAAGATATTTAAGATTCTAAAATTATTAATAATTAAATTAAATATTTTATTAAATAATTTAATTATTTAAAAAAGAATAATACTTAAGAATTATAAAAATACCTTATAAATAAAAAGATTTAAAAATTAATTAAAGATTTTCATTATTAGAACTTAAATTAACTAATAATAATAAATCAAAATTTATATCCTTAAAGGAAAAATTGAAGAAAAGGTCAATTATAGAAGCTATATTAATTTGTACTTTAATGTTGTATTATTACTCCCCTGCCGGATGTTATTCCTTTTTTAATTATTCTTATTCTTTCAGTTCTTTTAGATTTTAGAGATTATATTAAAACATTTTTAGGTCTTTTTCTTTTAATAATTCCTTTTATTACCTAAATTATTTAATATAAATTAAGGTTTTAACCATTTTAATATAAAAATATTTAAAGGTCTTTTCAACTTAACACTCTTAAATAGATAACCATTCCTCCTTATTTTCAAGTCAGGAAAAGGAACTGATAAAAATGTTCATCCCATCCCATTAATAATAATATAAAATATATTCATTATATTTCTTAGATACCCTAATTATTATTATATATTTAAAATTATAATCAAAATAATATAAATAGGATATGATATCTATATTAAAACCAATCCTGCCAATCTATTCTAAAAACTCTATACATTCCTATTCTTAATTAATATATTTGTACTTTACAGATAAATTAATAAACATAATAAGGATTAAATTAAAAGGATTTATCAAGAAAAAGAATCTTTAAAAATAAAGGAATTAAGGAAAGAAAAAATAATATTACAAACCATATAGGCTTATAAGGATATAAGACCCTAGAAGAAACCTTTTTCTTTACCAAAATAAGATAATAATAATAGGAATATATGACATATAACATAAATAAATATAAATAAAAATATTTAATCTCATCCAGTAGGTATAACATAAATAAATATAAATAAATATATCCAATCTTATCTAATAGATATAATAAGAATAAATATAAATAAAGATATCTAACCTCATCCATAAAAAAGATAACAATAAAGAATATCTATATAATCATTATATTCTCTTATATATCTAATCATTCTTTTATAATTTTTTAATTATTAATCTAAGACTATTCTTTTAGATATAATAAAAAGACTTTAAGCCTTTTTGACGAATAAAACATACTTAACCACTTAACCTACTATTAATATTATTACCTTTAAATCAAGAAAACCCCGGATTAGCCAATCCAATAACAACTATACCTCTCTGAGGCATAGGTTTATCACAAAAATCTCTATATTTTTTAAGAATTATTTTTTAAAAAATATTATAATTAAATATAAAATGAATTAATAAATCCTAATTTCGAAAATAAAAAGAAATTAAATAAAAAAATTTTTTTAAAATAAAGATTTAAATTATAAGGACTTATGGCCTGATGAGGCTAAAAGCTCAAAATATAACCTTAAATAAACTAATATTATAAAAAAAATATATAATTTTAAAGATTTTTTTAAAAACTTAAATTGATATTTATTTTTTAATTTTTTTAATTTAAAGATTTATTATTATATAATATATCTAACCTTCTAATATATTATTATAATTATAAAAAAATTTAGAAATTTTATTAATCAAAATTATTATTGAAATCCTAGTATTTATTATTAAAATTTAATTAATATGAAGAAAAATATTAATAATTATATCTAAATTTATTTAATAACCTTTAATAATATTTTTGATTTATATTACTAATTTTTATAATATCATAACATAATAAATTAGAATTATTTATAAAAACATAAATAAATTTAAGATTTTTATCAAAGATATTATTAAACTAATATATTATCAATATTATATTAAGATATTAATATAGAATAGATATTATAAATATTATTAAACATGTATTAATCATTCTTTATAATAAAGAATTTATTTATAAATTATTTTTAAATTAATGTAAATTATTGATAGAGAAATTACTTAACTATTCCAATAAGAACAATTATAGGTCAAAAGGAAATAATATTATCTTTTTTTTTAAGAAATTTACTTAAACTAAAATAACCTACAAATTTGGCCCCTTCCCAGAAAGAATATTTATCTAAATCTTTAAAAAATAATTCTATTATAATTTAGGATATGTAATTATTAATAATTAAATTATAAGTTATTTCAATCCTTATGTATTATAATAATTAAATAACTCTTAAGTTTAGAAACTTTTAAAACATTTTTTTTTAAAAAAGATTAACTATATTTAAAAGATCTAATAATATTAAAATCGATATAATAAATAAAAAAGAAATAATTAAACTTAAAAAATTAATAGAATAATAAAAAATTATAATATTAATTATAATTAAATTATATACATTTAAATAACCAAAAAAATCTCGGTCCTATTTCAAAATAAAGTTCTAATTATTTAATAAGAAATAAATAAATTATCTTATTTAGAAATTAATAATTAAAAAAAGATTTAAATAAATAAAGATATTTTAAAATCTAATAATAAAATTTTTACCTATTTATTTAAAAAATTAGGAATTGTTATTTAATAAATAATTATTAATTAATATATAAGATAAAATAATATTTTAATACCTAACTAATTTATAAAATATCTAAACGGGTTATTTATTGATTCAAATATAATAAAAAAAGTTTTATTAAAATTATAGAATTTTTACTAAGAATAAAAAAAACTTATTTGCTATATTTATTTTTAAATTTAAATATTTATATGTAAATATGGAACTTACAAATAAAAGAATAATTATTAAGATCTTCAAAAAAAACTGTTAATAAAGAATTTAACTAAAGTTACCGTTTACTGCTAATACAAAATAAATTTATTTTATTTTATTCAAAATTTATATATAATTAATTCAATGGTTAAAAGATTTTATTATAAATGAAAAATTTATAATAAGAATTAAAATATAACTTTAATTATTATTTAATTAATAAATATAAATTTGATAAAATAGAAACCAATATTAATTATATAAACGATTAAATTATCTTAATTAATTAATAAAGAAAAAGAAAAGTTATGAAATATAAGAACCTACTTTTGTTATTATAAAATTAAATATATAATAAAAGATTATAACGGTTAATAAAATGGTATAATTATCAAATAAACAAAATTGAATCATTTAAAATTTAATTAACCAAATTTAGGATTATTAAAACCTCATTTGATCAATAATTTATTAAATTAAGAAGAAAAGGGTTTTCCATAAACCAAGGAAAACCATGATTTGATAAAAAGGGATTAAAAGATGATTAAATTATATAAAGAAAAATGAGTAATAAAAGATAATATATAGAAATATTAATAAAAAATATTATAATTTAAACTTTTATTAATTTAAGATACTTAATTATTATTATAGTTTCTTTATATATAAAAATATTGACTATTTAAATATTAAACATTACCCTTAAATTTTTAAAATAAGTTATAGAATAAATAAAATCCATTATAATAAATAAAATAATTAAATTTAATATTATTTATAGAAAATTTAAAAAAAAATATAAATTTATATAATTCTAGGATAAAATAACATCCTTATATTTAAAAAAAATAATTAATTAATTATAATATATTTTTAAAGAAAGTTAATAGGTAAGAAACTATTTGAAAATTTAGGGAAATAAATTTCGAAATCTTTTAGGTAGATTTTGATAAAGAAATCCTAGTTTTTATAATAATATTTAAGAATATTGTTATAACCTTAAAAAAATCAAAGTTATGTTAGAAATATTTGATTAATTAAGCTTAATGATTAATATATTTAACCTTAAGAAAACTATAAAATTATCTTTTTATTAATTAGATATAAATTTAAAAATAAGATTCAAAGATAGATAAAAGTTATTAATAATATTAATTTATAATATGAGTAAAGGGGAATTATTGGTTCTTTAAAAAAATATTAAAACATTTAATAAATATTGGTTATATTTAAAATATTAATTTATATAAATAATATTGAAATTTATAAGAAAAATATTTCTAATAAATATTAAAGATTTTAAATAATGTAAGATTTTAATGTAATCTTAGGAAATATTAATTTATAATTAATAAAATTAAAAACTGGAATAAAAATGGATTTACAAAAGATATAAATTATTTTTAATTAATAAATCCTAATAAATTTATATAATTTATAAAGGTTTTTAAGATTTATTAATTTTTATAAATATTTTATGGATAAATATTCTAATATAGTGGCATTTCTGATAGTATTAATAAAAAAATTCTTTTTCATTTAGGATATTAATATATAAATAATCTTTAATAAATTTAAAAAAGTTTTTATTAACCTATTAACCCTAATATCTTTTAATCTAAACATAAAAATAACATTATTATATAATTCCTTTAATTATATTTTAAAAATAAAATATTTATAAAAAAAATTAAATAAATTATAATACCTAATAATCTTTTAATTAAAACAACTTTTTAAAAAAAAGTTAATTACCTAATCTATGATAAAAAAATACTAATCATTTATTAGATAATCAAAAAATGAAGATATTTCTTTAAAGCAACATTTTTTATAGTTTAATTAAACCATTAGAATCTTACATACTTCCAAAAAAAACAAAACCTTTTTTAAAGATAAATATATTAATTTTTAATTAAATATAAATTAAGAATTTAAATAATAATAATGGATATTTTTTTTAAAAAAAAATCAAAATATATTTATCAATATTTTAAATAAATATTTAATATATATAATAAAAAAATCTTTTAATAATTTTAAGAATATCTTTAAACTCTTTACAACTAAATATAAAGAAATAGAATCAATAGTTATATATATAACCATAAAAAGGATATAGTAAACCAACCCTAATCAAGATAGCCTAGAAAATAAAACCATAATAATTAAAGAATTACCCTCATTATTTAAAAATAATAAATTAAATCTACTATAAAATTAAACCCTAAAAAATAATTATTATTGACACCTAACTAAAAAATTAATTATTAAAGAAATTTATTTATTCCCCAATAACTAAAACTTTCCATAATAAATTTTAAAATGTTTTAAAAATAATCAAAAAAAAAACCCTCTAATATAACTAACTATAAATTTTTTAATATAAATTTTTATAAATTAAACTTATCTAAAGAATTCATGATTTTAAATTTATAGGATATTTAAATTAAATTATGATTAAGGATCTGATTTTAAGAAACTATATCTAACCCAGATTTATTAAAAATATTAAAAAGTTTACAATAAATTACCCTATCTATAATAAAAATAAAATCTAAAAAAAAATAAAAAAAAGATTATTAAAATCATTATTAATACCTTAAAGATTATAAATAAAATTTAGAATAGATTTTATTAAATCCTTCCCATTATTAAAAAATTTTAACCATATATTAATTATTATTGATTAACTAATAAAAATGTAAGTATTAATTTTAATAAAAAATCGTACCATATTATCAATGATTAAAGAATTATTAATATATATATTTATATATTACAAATTATTAATAATAATAACCTTAGATAAAGGATTATAATTTATATAATTTTATTAAAAAAAGGTTTATTAAAGATTTAACGTTAAATAATATCTTTTAATTATTTATTATTTAGAAATTGATAAAACTTTAAAAAAAGCCTACATTAAAATTGAAACATATATTAAAAACTTTTATTTTTATATATAAAATAATTAAATTTAATTATTATTATTATAAATTTAATTAACCTTGAATAAAAGAATGATAAGAAGTATTAGAATGTCATTATTTTTCCTTAATCATAGATATTATAGAAATGTAATAACATTTTTAAAAAAAAAATTGCAAAAACCTCCCTAAAATTACTAATATTTAAATACCTAAAAATAGCTTTAAAAACTAGAAAAAGCTACGGGATTTACCAGGGCTTCCTTAGTATTAATTAATAAAAACCAAGAAAAAATAGTTAAAAAAAAGGTAACCTATAAAAAACTTTAAAAAAAAAATAATTTATTTATAAATAAAGAATCTTTAAATTAGAAAACCTTTAAAAAATTAAATTAATTAATTAAACCCTATAAAATCCTAAAATAAATAAATAACCATATAGTTTAATTAAATATATCAAAAAGAATATATCTAATTTTTTATATAAGCCTTTTATATGAAGTATTAATAAATCTATTATTTTTATAAGAATTATTAAAAGAAGAACCTGGATTAATTATAGAAATAGAATATTACAACAATCCTAAAATTATAAAAATAAATATTTTGTTAAATCAATAATAAATATAATTATAAATAAAAAAATCAAAGATTAATCAAAATTAAATAAATAGGACAGAAAAATCTTACATAAAAGTTAATAAAATATATATAAGATATCTTTATTTAATATAAATATATTAATAAAACTAAGTAATCATAATCAAAAACGAAAAAAATTTTATGGAAAGGGTTTAATTGTAAGGGTTTATAACCTAATGAAATTAAAAATTTAAAATATAACCTTAAATAAACTAATATCATCAAAGAATATATAGTTTAAAGATTTTTTTAAAGATTTAAATTAATATTTATTTTTTAATCCTTTTAATTTAAAGATTTATTACCATATAATGTATTTAATCTTCTAATATATCATTATATAAATAATTTATAATAATTTAATTTATTATTATCGAAAACATTTATATTTATTTATATTATTTAAAATTTATTATTTATAAAAGAAATATTTTAATTTATTAATAAAATAATATCTTTTAAAATATATTTATAAATCCTAAAATTAAAGATTTAAAAGGAAATCAAGCTTAAAATAAAAAAAGATAATTAAAAAAAAAGATTCTTAATAAACAAAAACTATAATCACTTTTATAAAAGTTAAAAGATTTAAAAAGGAATTAATATTAAAGAAGGTTAGATAAGAAAAGGTTTTTAAAAGGCTCTTAGTAAGAATCTTTTGATAATTAATATCTTCTTAACTTTAAATATCTTTTCGATTATTAGATAACAATAATAATAAAAATAATAAAGATAAAAAAGAAAAAAATAATCCTTTTTTTATTTATTAAAAAATATAAATTAATTAATTTATTAATTTATAATAAAATTTTAGATATTAAAGATTAATTTATATATATAAAACTTTATTTATTTTTCTATAAGAAAAATCTATTATAAAAAGAATAATAAATATTTATTATTATTTAGTTTTTAAATAAAATTATTTTTATATGATTCTAATCTATTTTAGAAAATCATTTTAATATTATTGGAAAAAAAAATCAAAAAATTTTAATATATTTTCAAATTATATAAACATCTTGAAAATAAAATGAAAATAATATTTAATAAATTATTTAAAAAAAAAAGAAATATAGAAAATTATTTATTATTTCTAATAGAAAAAAATTACGTTTTATATAATAAAATTTAAATAATTTATTATTATAGAATAATTATTTAAGGATATATAATTTAATTATTTTTATAAAAGAATAATTATTTAGATAAAATATAAATTTTTTAAGGAAAAATAATTTATTATTATTAATAAATATATGATTAAAATAATCCTTTATAATAATAAATTATATAAAAAATATAATAAAAAAAGATTTTAAAATAATAAAAAATTAAAAAAAAGGGAATTTATTAAGATTTAAAATCTTAATGTAGTTAATAATAATAAAAAGTTTAAGAAAGATTTGAATAAGATTAAATATTATAATTATTAAGATATAGGATATTATAAAAATTAATGTAAGAAATCTGAAGAATAATTATAAATTTTAAAAAGGAAATTAATAAATATAACAATTATATTATTAAGATTATTAATTTTAATAATATTTAATATTATTATAAGCAATTAAAAGATTTATTATTTAATTATGATAATATTATTTAATAAATAAAGGTAGAGAATTTTACAGATTAAGTAAGTTAATTATAGAATTTTAATATAATAAATATAAAAGATTTTTTAAATTTTTTTTTTTAAAAAATATAAAGATTATTAAAAGAATTATAAGAATTATTATAAGATATAGATTAAGATTTAAAAGATAAAATAAAATAAAAATATTATTCTAATATATTTTAATAAAATATAGATATATTAATAAATAATATGGGATTAATAAGATTTTAATAATAAAAGAGGATAGAATTAGATTCTTAAATCAGAATTAATATATTATATATAATTAATTAAATAAATAAATTATTATTATTATCATCTTAATAACTTATAAGATTTTAGATATATATTTAAAAATAATTAAAAACAATTTTAAAAATATAAAAAATAGAATCATATGATGAACCTTTATCTTAAAGAGATATAGCTGTTACTAAATTGATTAATCTGGGGTGTTTTGATTTAAAAATAACAGTAGTAATAGTAGGTTAAGTGATTAGGTAAGTTTTATTTATTAGAGACGTTTAGAATCCTTTTATTATATTTAAAAGAATAGTTTTAAATTGATAATTAAAGAGTTATGGAAAGAATAATTAGATATATAGAAAATATCTATAATTATATAATTATTCCTTCTTTCTCTTTTTATCTTGAGATTATTATCATATGCTGTGATATATTATATTATATTGTAATATATTATAATATATCATATCTTAATATATTAAATTAGAGTTTAGTTACAATGGGTTACCTATATTCCACCTCTTATGGCTCTTAATAAGGATCTTATATGGTTAATTTATGACGTTATATCCTTTTTTTAGAATATTTATCCTTAAAAATAAAAGGTAAATATTTTTCCTCTTTTAATTCTATATATACCAAATAGTAATTATATTTAAAAAAAATATAAAAACTAAATGTTAGTTTTAATTAATAATAAGGATACTATATTCATGTAAACTATATTGTAATTTATGGTTAATTTATCCTTCCTTATTTTAATTATAACATTTCTAAAAAAAATTTATTTTTTATTTATTAATTTTAAAATTTATAATTATTATATTTATTACAATTAAAAATACTATAATATCTTTGAAATAAATATCTTTAATTATGTTTCTTAGGTCCATATTTATTTGGAATAAGAATATAAAGATATAAAAGATAAACTAATCCATTTATAAAAAAATAACAGAAAAGATCAATAAATTGTAATAATTTTATTATTAAAAAGATCTGTTAAAAAGGCATGATTTAAAATTATTAAAACTTAATAAGAAATAAAATACCGAAGAAGAATAAACTTATCTAGTAAAAGAGTAAGCTTATATAGCCAAAGAATAAGTTCAAATTAAATAAGAATATACTATTCTTATTCCTAAAGCCTCCTCTTTGGCCTTCCTTTCTTCCTTATCTGGAATAAATTTTAATCTTGACCTAATATTATTATTAACCATTGCTATATAAGTTTTAACTAATTAGGATTTTAATAATAAAAATCCTTAATTAATTTTTAGATTTTTTATTTATAAAATATTCTTGTAATTCTTGAGTATTATTTTCTTCTAAATAATTAAATTATTTAATAAAATATTTAATCTAATCATTAATAATCCTAAAATCCTAAATAATCTTCATATTATATTCTTCTAGATCTTCTTTTAATTTGACATTTCCTTTAAATTTAATATTTTTAGATATTAATTTAAATATAATAATATAAAATATATTAATTTTTAATTTTATATTTATTAATAATTATAAATAATAATTTATTTTTAAAAAAACTTCTTTAATTAAAAAGGATCTTAATTTTTTAAAATCTAACTTCTTATTTAATCTTTTAATCTAAATTTATAATATTTTTAATATTAAATATTATTTATTTTATAAAAAATAAACCTTATCTCCCTTTTATAAAATTAATCCTTTAATTCTCTTTTTATTATAATATATTATTATTTATTTTTATAAAAATTTAAAATATTATTTAAATTTAATTATAATATTAGGATCTTAATAACAAATATTTCTATTCTAGATAATATTATTTCCAATTTTGGGATAATTTTATTTATTATTTATTCATATTCTATATCTATTTATTATCCATATAATATTTTTTTAATAATATTTTAAAGTATTATTTATTAAAATATCATATAAGGATATAATAAATAATAAAGATTTTACCCAATTATTTTATTTATAATTAATATAATTTCATAAATATTATTCCAATATCTAATTTAATTATTTCATTTATCCATTGATTTAGAAATAAGTCATTATAAAGAATTTTTACTTAATTCCTAACCTTTTCATTAAGCTAACCTAAAATTTCAAAATGAAGAACTTATCTTTATTTGAAATAATCTTCTCTAATAACCCATTTTTATTAAAAACTAGATCCTTAATTATATAAATTTCTTTAAATAATATAAAATATCCATATTTTATAAATTTATTAATAATAACCCATATATTATCATATTTTTCCTTAATTACCAGATATTATAATTTAAATAATTTAATAATAAAATCGTATATAATAATATCTTATAATTTATCTGAAATTTTAATTCATTATAAAAACCTATATAGTTTATATTTAATTTCTTTAATTTTATTATAAATTTTATAATTTAAAATAATCTTTTTAATTATTTTTTTAATCCTTAAAAAATCATATTTTTCTTATAATTATATAATAATTTTAAAAGTTCTTAAATATTTATATCAAGAATATTTATATATTTTTTATATAAATTTCTTTTATAATATTAATAATATATAAATTTTTCTATTCTATTCTATTATATTTTTAACAATAAAAGCTTATATTAATAAAGTATCTTTAATTTATATGTCATAAACCAATCCTTGTATTATAATGAATGGAAAAGGGTTAATCATGGTAAAATCCTGGATGGAGAATTTCTGTTCTTATAGGATAATAGAGCAGGATAGAATAGAATAAAATAAAATAGAATAGAATAGAGTAAATTAAAATAGAAAAGGGTAAAAAAAGAGGATGTTAAATTATATAAATTATTAAGGATTTTTTATATATTTAATTATTAATTTAAGATTATTTTTTTAAATATAATGAGAGGATTTTAAATCTTTTTAATAAATAAGAATTTATTTGATTATTTAATCTATTATTGATATTATTATTTTCAAATTAAAATATCTTGGATTAGCTAATCTAATAATGATTATATCTTTTTGAAACATAGGTTTATCACATTTTAATAATTCCTTAATTAATATTAATATTAGGTTAAGAAATGATATAAATCATTTATAAAATATTTTATTATTATTATTAATTAAATCCTTTTTTGTTTTATTAATTTTTAAAAATAAGATAAAGAATCTTTATATTTTTTAAGAATTATTTTTAGAAGAATATTATGATTGGATATAGAATGAATTAATGGATCCTAACTTAGAAAGTAAAGAGGAATTAAATGAAAAAGAATTTTAAAATAAGGATTTAAATAATTTATTATTATTCAAAATATTTATATTTATTTATATTATTTAAAATTCATTATTAATAAAATAATACCTTTTAAAATATATTTGTAAGCCTTAGAAATAAAGATTTAAGAGGAAATTAATGTTAAGATAAAAGAAGATAATCAGGAAGAGGAAGAGATTCTTGACTGGTAAGTTAAAGTAGTAGCTGTCTTTAAAGAGGTTAAAAGATTTAAGAAAGAATTGGTATTAAGAGAGGCCAGATAAGGGAAGGCTTTTAAAGGATCCCTATTAGGAACCTCTTAGTAATTAGCAATTTTTTAATAGTTAATAACCTTTTAGTAATTAATATTTCTTTAACTTTTAGTACCCCTTAGATCACTAGATGATAATAATAATAAAAATAAAGGAAATAAGAAAAAGAAGGGAGGTGGAAGATCCTAACCAAAGAGGAAAAGAATAATGATCCTTTTTCTATTTATTAAAGGATATAAACTAGTAGATCTGCTAACCTATGATAGAACTTTGGATATTAAGGATTGGCTTATATGTATAAAATTCTATTTGTCTTTCTACAGGGAGAACCTACTATAGGAAGAACAACAGGTGCTTGCTGTTATTCAATTCCTGAATGCCGTTCTCGGTGGGCATTACGAATAAAGATTACGACAATATGGGGAAAAGGTTGATCATTTTCGGGGGGAAATATTATAATTGGAAGATAAGACTATGGCTAACTAAGAAAGAACAGAATAATTGATAAATCTGTCATAAGGAATAATAAATGTAATTAATAAATAATAAAATATAATAGAAAGGTTCTTAAGAACATTATAAACTTTACCAAATAATAAAAAAAAGATAATATATTTAATAAAGACAATTAAAGAATCTTAATTAATTATAAAATTAATATAAAAAGAATATAAGTTTAATATATTAATTGACTTGGGATACATAGTAAACCTAATTAATTCAAAATTAATTAACAAATATAAAATACCATATTAAATAAAGAAAATACCTTATTAAATTAATAATATTAATAAAAGCCCTATTATTTATAATAGAAGAAAAATTAAAAGAGAAATTACAGTTTTCTCTATTTTAATTTAGGGATATAAAAAAGAGGTATCTTTCAATATTATTGATATAAATTATAATATAATTCTGAAAAAAATATGGCTTAAAATTAGTAATTTAAGAATTAATTAGATATATGATTGATTTTATTAAGAAAAGCCAAAAGAAAATTTAGTTTTTAAATATTGGAAAAAAGCTGATTTAAATAAATTGAAATAGCAATTACAGGAGTTATAAATAAGTAATATTATAAAGGAATATTCTATACCTTTATGTCTTATAATATGATAAATAGATATAAAAGAATCAAATGACTAAAAATAAATTAAAATTAAAAAAAATACATAAAAATGTTTCTTAAGTTATTTCAGGATAATCTAGATATGGATATGGGTGTACCAGAATATAACCAATATGATTATAAGATTATATTAAAAAAAGAAAAATATCCAAAATTATATCAAATCTATTAATTAAGCCAGGGTAAATCTAAAACTTTATATGTTATATTCCAGGATAAGGAAATAAGAAGATTTATATAAAAATCAAAGTCATTAATAAGATACCTAATCTTTTTAATATTTAAAAATAATAAAGATGGGACATCAAAATTAAATAAAGAAGGAGAAGTGGTATGGAGGGACGTTTATAACTATTAAATAAGATTATGATTAAAGATGGATACTTTTTATTATATATTAAAAACTTAAAGGAAGAAATAAATAATAATAAATGATTTATATCATTAGATTTAAAATTTATTTTTAATTTTATATAAATTATTAAAGAGGATAAATGGAAAATGATTATTAGAATATTATATACTTATTTTAAATATTTAATGATATTATTTGGATTGATAAATGTATTAATTATTTTTTAATGAATAATTTAAGATGTTTTATAATAAATCTTTAAAAGGAATATAAAAGTGGTTTCATTTAGGAATTAAGTAATAATGAATATTTATTGTTTTTTTTATGATAAATTTTTTTTATAAAAGGATAAGTAAAGTTATATATATATAAGTTAATTTTTAATATTTAAAGTTTTATTATAAGTTGGTAAGTTAATTAGTTTATATTTTTTAATAAGTGGAAAAAAGATCATTATTTTTTCTTTTTTTAGTTGGGATATTTTATCTCCTTTTTCCTTTTTGTTTTTATTATTATTATTATTATTATTATTTAGTGGTTTAGGGGGTATTGGAGGTTAAGGGGATATTAGTTATTAAGAGGTTTTTAATGAGAACCTTTTAGAAATCTTTTCTTATTTAATCTTTTTTATTATTAATTTCTTTTTAAGTTTTTTAATTTCCATGAAGGCAGCCATAATCCTTACCTATTAGTCAAGAATTTCCTCTTCTTAATTATTCTTTTCTATTTTAATTTTGATTTTCTTTTAAATCTTTAATTTTAAAATTTATAAATATGTTTTAAAAAATATTATTTTATTAATGAGTTAAAGTATTTCTTTTGTAAATAATAAATTTTAAATGGTATAAATAAGTGTAAATGTTTTCGATAATAATAGATTAAATCATTATAAATTATTTAGATTTTTATTTTAAACTTTTTTTTATCCGATTTTTTTTGTTTTCTAGGTTGGGATCTATCAGCTTATTCCATATCTAATTATAATATTCTTTAAAAAATAATTTTTAAAAAATATGGAAATTTTTTATCTTATTTTTAAAAATTAATAAGATAAAAAAGAATTTAATTAACAATAATAATGGGATATTTTATAAATGGTTTATGTTATTTCTTAATTTAATATTAATATTAATTAAAAAATTATTAAAATATGATAAACCTTTACCTTAAAGAGGTATAATTATGTGACGAACTTATGCCTCAGAGAGGTATAGTCATTATTGGATTGGTTAATCCGGGGTGTCTTGATTTAAAGGTAACAGTATTAATAGTGGGTTAAATGATCAATTAGGTTCTTTATTTGTTAGAAAGGCTTCGAATCTTCTTATTATATTCATTAGAATAATCTTAAATTAATAACTAAAAAGTTATGGGAAAAAGTAATTAAATATATAAGAAATATCTATGATTATATAGTTATTCTTCTTTCTTTTTTTCTAATATCTAAAGTTACCACGATCTGGCGTAATTTAATTAATTTATTCCTTATAAATAGATCTATTAGATCTAATAGATCATATATGTCTTGTGATTTGGCTATGATTTAACTGATTTAACTGATCCCTAGTCATGTGATTAGATCCATTAGATCTATAAATCACATATATGCCATGGCTTTTCTGCTACCAGTTCATTACACCCCACTTCTTCCAGGCTTCCAGGACGATCATCCCTTGTGATAAATTATTATTAAATTAATTAATCTAAGATGTTTTAATTTAATAATAATAATAATAATAATAAATGAAATAATTAAGTAAATTTTATTTGTTAAAAAGGTTTAAAATCTTTTTATTATATTTAAAAAAATAATTTTAAATTAATAATTAAAAAGTTATGGAAAGAGTAATTAAATATACAAAAAATATTTATGGTTATATAATTATTCTTTTTTTATCTTAAAATTATTATGATATACTATAATATATTATGCTATATTATGATATGTTATAATGTGTTATGTTATATTATGATGTATTGTATCTTAGTATATTAAATTAAAGTTTAGCCATGATAAGTTACCCATGTTCCATCCCTTATGGCCTTTAATAAAGGTCTTATGTGGTTGATTTGTGATAAATTAAAAAAAAATTATAAAATCATTATTAAAAAATATTTAAAAGATAAGAAATATTAATATTATTTATATATTATTTTATAAAGAAAAATAAAGTAAAATCATTTTAATTAAATATATTTAAAATTATTTAAAATAAATTATTTAATATTTAAATATTATTTTAAATAAATATTATAGATAAATATTATTATAATATAAAAAGATTAATTATTTCTAAAAGAAAATATTATATTTAAAAAATAAAATTATAATCTTTTAAAAAAGAATAGAATAATTAATGAATTTGTTATAAAGAATAATGAATATAATTAATAAATAATAAAATAACATATTTAATGAGAATAATTAAAGAATCTTAATTAATTATGGAATTAATATAAAAAAAATATAAGTTTAATATATTAATTAATTTAAGATATATAATAAATCTAATTAATTTAAGATTAATTGATAAATATAAAATATTATATTAAATTAATAATTTTAATAAAAATTTCATTATTTATAATAAAAAAAGAATCAAAAAAGAAATTATAGCTTTTTTTATTTTAATTTAAAAATATAAAAAAAAAAATTTTTTTATATTATTAATATAAATTATAATATAATTCTGAAAAAAATAAAATTTAAAATTAATAATCTAAAAATTAATTAAATATATAATTAATTTTACTAAAATAAATTAAAAAAAATTCAATTTTTAAATATTAGAAAAAGATTAATTTAAATAAATTAAAATAATAATTATAAGAGTTATAAATAAATGATATTATAAAAGAATATTCTATATCTTTATATTTTATAATATAATATATAAATATAAAAGAATTGAATAATTAAAAATAAATTAAAATTAAAGAAAAATATATAAAAATATTTCCTAAATTATTTCAAAATAATTTAGATATAAATATAAATATATTAAAATATAATTAATATAATGATAAAATTATATTAAAAAAATAATATCTAAAATTATATCAGGTTTATTAATTAAATCAAAATAAATTTAAAATCTTATATATTATATTTTAGAATAAGAAAATATAAGGATTTATATAAAAATCAAAATTATTAATAAGATATTTAATTTTTTTAATACTTAAAAAGAATAAAAATAGGATATCTAAATTAAATAAAAAAAGAAAAATAATATAAAGAAATATTTATAATTATTAATAATTAAATAAAATTATAATTAAAAATAAATATTTATTATTATATATTAAAAACCTAAAAGAAAAAATAAATAATAATAAATAATTTATATTATTAAATTTAAAATTTATTTTTAATTTTATATAAATTATTAAAAAAAATAAATAAAAAATAAATATTAAAATATTATATAATTATTTGTTAATAAATAATTTAAAATATTTTATAATAATTTTTTAAAAAAAATATTTTCATATATTTAAATAATATAAAAAATATATATATATAATATTTAAGATTTTAAAAAAACCAAGTTTTTATAGACCTAAATAAGAATAACTTTTTTTTTAAGAAAAATTAAAAATTAAAAATTTAAAATATTTATAATTAAGGAATAATTAATTTTAAAAAATCATTATAAGAATATAAG